>NC_081142.1:22700468-22995468 GCF_958295425.1 Solea solea | reverse complement strand
TTGTTTCTCGGTTTGGCTTTACAGCGCAGCTTTTTACACTGATGATGAATGATGAATACATGAATGTGTCTGTTATTGCCTCCAGTAACTAAGGCCTCGTTTTGACTGCAGCCTAAATCACATTTGTAAACATACCTGATCAGATTCTGATCTTTCTGAACCAATTGTTCATGTTATATATTATTATTATTATAAGTGATCAGATCGGATCTGTGTGTGTCCATATTGACATTGTCTCGTCTCGTCTTCCACATGGATTTCTATAGTTACAGGCCACGGGGGCATTTGGACAATCAAACAATCAAACATCACTGCTTAGATTCTCATTTCATCCTGTATCTCTGAATTTTAATCTCACCACCTTTTCTAGGTAAATCTGTAGCTTTAATCCCTGCCTCACACTAGAGGATTTATAAATCTGACTTGATTTTAAAAAAACGTGGGAGACCACAGACACAGCAAACTAATGTGTTAATCCTGAGAATGCACAGACTCAGTCAAGACACAGGACCACATCACACCTGTGTTGCTTCCTATTCGTTTTAGGATCGATTTGATTGTTGGTTTTTAAAGCTCTTAACGGTTTGGCACCATCTTGCCTCTCAGAACTACTTCACACCCCCCATCCCGAGCTCTGAGGTCTAATAACTGGCTGCTCTTAGACTACAAACCCTGGGGCAATCAGGCCTTTTCTCTAGCTGCCCCCAAACTTGGGAATGAGTTACCCATGGAAATTAAATCTGCCCCCAGATTGCCACCATTGAACATTTTAAATCACTTTTAAAGACCCACCTCTTCTCCTTGGCCTTCACTTCAGGATTAGAATAGTCAACCCAGACACTTCTATGTAGGTTTTTCTATTTGACTACTTTATTATGTCACTATTTTACTGTTTTACTTGTATTTTGTATGGATTTTTGCTCACTTTGGTCAACCTTGATTGTTTTGTAAACGGGCTCTAGAAATAAACTTGACTCAAGTTGAAACACTTGAAGATTTCAGGGAGGAGATTCCAGGGGTTTGGGATCTCTCAGAAACTTCAGAGTATAAACACACATGGAGGCGGACAGACGTCAGTTAATAGCTGTTGTGTGTGTGTGTGCGATGTTTTGTGCGGTCCTAAACAAAACACACAAACAAACATCAAACGTGTTTAATACTGATCGTGAAGACTCGGCTGCGTCTGTTAATCCCACACACTGCAGGATAATTTGGTCAGATAATCTGTTCAAATCAGCCTCAAATCTGAAGACACTCACCATTGTCAGATCGGGTCCAAAATCTGGACTATTATTCTCTCGTGTGGAGCAGACGTTCCTATAGGTGATAGTTTTTTCCATTTTTTGAACTCAGAAAATAAAGTTTATTTTTTAAAGATATATTGCCCCAGAGTGTGAAATGACAGCATTATCTTACACGTGTGGAATCTGTATAATTTGGCTGTAGATTACGTCTTGCAGGCTCTTTGTTTGTGCATTTGCATCTCCCTGTCAAACTGTGATTGATGAGCAGCGCCGCAGCCTCCTGTCGGCTCAGTGGCTGATGGGAAGTGTCTTGCATTAATTTTTTTTACACAGTTAATGTCGAGTCAACAACTTCGTGTTTGTGGTGAGAAGATTGTGTGGGTGTTTTTTTCGGCCGAAGTTTATTTACCGTCTAAACTTGTTTCTTGCAGAGTCTCAGTCCACATCCACAGGATCCAATTTTCAGTTTGCACGACAGCTTTTTTTTTTTTTGGGTTTATGTTTGTGTAATCTCTGCATGGGTGGAGGATTAAGTGCTGAGTCACTGCCGCTAAGTGAAATGTGTAACAAACAGGATTCAAGGTGTTGCCAAAATCATCGTCAGGTTACAGTTTATACTGGCAGCAGCTCTAAAGGAAAGCACTCATCACTAAATCTCCATCTGCCACAGTTTGCTTCTTCATAACCTTTGAATGAGTGGGAGGAGTCTGCTGCTGCTGATGAGCTGCTACTAACAGAAATGTTCACACTTTCGTTGTGGGGGAAAAACAATTGTCACATGAATACATTGACATAATACTAACCACGCTCAAGTAGATAAAGGCCTTTCATTCTGTATCTGTTCACCTGAACATGACTAATCCTATAGTGATGACTTTTTTTAATTAAGTGATATAAAGATTTGTTTCTCAACTCAACTCAAGCTTTATTTCTAGAGCACCTTTAAAACGACTGCAGTCGGTGCACAGGTTACATACAAAAATACATAAATACATAGATAGATGAGAAAAACATCAAATTTTAGAGAAGAAGTGGGTTTTTAGGAGGATTTAAAAGTCTCTCGGCTCTGGGAGGTTCTAATAGATGGGGAGACTGTTCCGGAGTCTGGGGGCAACTGCAGGCCAAGGCCCTGTCACTTCTTGACTTGAGTCTGGTTTGTAGCAACGCAGGAGCTCAGAAAGATACAAGCCCCATTGGGGGCTTTAAAAACAATTAATAGAAGTTTAAAATTGATACGAAAAACAGACGTGAGCCAGTGGAGGGAAGCTTTGACAACACATAATGAGTCAGTAAATCCCCGTCTTCATAACATTAGTTGATAGAGAAATGTCAGGAAATAGTAACAGTGCAGAACCTCTAACAAACAGTTTGGTTTGGTACATAATTGTTTTCGCGTTTCCATTAGGAATAGTTCCAAAATAAATGTCCCCAACCAACGGCTGATTGGGCGACAAAAAAAAAGTCACTCTCTCGTGATTGGTGTGAATATCCCATGGATGACGAGACAAACAGCCACAAACTGAGCAGAAAAGAAAAGTCTGTTGTCATCCGCTGTCGTCGGTCACTGGTATCGCATTGGTACGACGTCAAGCTACGTATCTAGCTGACGCAACCATCAGGCACCACCCACACCCCGCCTACCGAATACCAAGGTACTGTTCTCAATGGAAACACAAGCCTGACCGAGGACTTTACCATTCCAAACGGTACTTTACCCTGATGAAAACACAGCACTACTGTACAGTGTCTCAGGTTTTTTGTTGTTTCTGTCCTTTACCGTAGTATTTCTCATCCAGACTGCATCCACACAGCTGTTTGTGGAGCACTGCTGAAGTCCTGCTGAAGGTCTGAAGGTCCAGCTTCCTTTTTAGCAGTAGAATCCACTTCTGAAACGCTTCAGTCATGTCTCGCTTTACTCACGTCGTGTGCTTCTTCCACCTTGCCTGCTCCTGTTTAAGTTTGCAAGAACAACACGGTGGAAACCTTCAGAGGAAATACTGCAGGTTTCTCTGTGAAACTGCTGTGGACCAAAATTTGTCAGCTGAGGAGACGGCCTTAAATGTGTCCGCATGTCTGAAGACGTATCCAGGATTTACACCTGAACTTAAAACACTTATGATTGAATCACTCCGGATTCAGAGTCAGTGAAACACTGGTAGTATGTTAGACACAAACTTTCTCTCGGGGCAACCATGGATCAGTGGTATGCTGGGTCGTCTTTCAACTAGAAGATTGTGGGTTTGATCCCTGGTTCTGCTCGTCTACATGCTGATGTGTAACATAACACAGCTTTGAGTAGTCATGAAGACCAGAAAAACAATATATAAATACAAACCATTTGCCATTCCCCCATTGTTCAAGGAAAAATAAAGTATACGTGCTGGTGTGAGGACTTTGTCCACATCAAACAACAGTCTTTCTAATCTGTTGAAGCACCTGGGACTTGTCTCTGAAACTGTTATTTCATCTCACTCTGTCACAACAGTCGCAGACTCACAGTGCTCCATGTGAAAGCTTGTTGAGAATGGAATAAACAAAGCTATCAAAACATGTCAGCTGAGTTTTATTGTTCCCATCACAGTGGTGATGGGAACAATGACAGTTCCAATTTGACACTTGTTTTGTCCCACACTGTGTCACAAGCTCGGCTAAAAACACAACAGGCGAATTAAATGTGTGCGTGACTTTTGAAAGAATTAACGCGGACATTTTCTATTCATGTTACACACTCGTTCACGCTCGTAACTGTCGGGTTTGATTGCTGGTTTGTTTTAAGTTCAGGATCGAGAGGGAGAAGCAGACTAACAACAGGGAGACGTACTTTTATTTCAAACACTTAGCATAAGAATGGATTCACTCAGACAATCAGTTATATATACGCCACTGTTTCACAAATATAGTCCACTGACAAGGGACAGCATCAATTTCGGTTCACTTTCATTGTCCACATCAGATAAATAAAGTAGAGCGAGTTTCTCTCAGTAGACACCAAACTCCGAGAAAGAGCCTGAGAAGCACATGTTGTTTTTGAGAGGTTTGAGAGACGATCTCGTTGGTGTGGCTTGTATACTTCTGCGCTTTACTTGTATTATGTCTCTCTTTTTTACTCTCCTTTAATTACCCCGCTTTTAGCTTTTATATTCTGTTGTGAGTTTTATATCTAAAATTGTTTCGTCTCCGGAACCATTTGTACAATTTTTGCTGCTATCTCGACCAGGACTCCCTGGAAGAAGAGACTGTGTATCTCAATGGGACTCTCCTGGCTAAATCAAAGATAAACACAAAATACAGAACAGAAAAAGGTGAAATTGCCACCACAGATGAATTAATCATCTGCTCACTGCTCCTAATTCTAGGATGGGTCAAAATGCAGAGGAATACTTTCCCTAAGGGGATTAATAAAAATTAAAACTTTAAAAACTTAATGCCTGTGCTGTCAAGAGTGGGACCTGTAGATCCCCGAAATTGCCGGTTGCAATGTCCACAAATTATACATCACACACCCGACTCTGCTTTTGCCACTTCATCCATGTGAGAACTGTGGTGCTACTGTTGTCTTACAAAAACAACAACATGAGCCATTCATTGGAGAGAACAAGCAAGTAAAGATGACCGCCATGTCACAGCTGCTGGATCTACTGGACTTACACACATTTATAAACCAGCTTAAAAAATATCCTGGAATTCCTCTCTGATCTGACCAAAATTCATTGGGTTTCCTTCCCCATCTAATTCCCATTCCTTTACCAAATTTGGCACAATTTGGTTCAGTACTTATTGCATAATTCATCCATCCATCTTCTACTTTCTTCCAGCTTTATCCTCCACATGAAGGTCACAGGTGCTAATCTCCAGCAGGTGTCACACCCTGGACAGGTCACCAGTCCACCACAGGACCATATAGAGACAAACAACCATTCACTCTCACACAAACACCTACCGTCCAATTTGCCTAATCCCCAAATCTGCATGTTTTTGGACTGTGGAAGGAAACTGGAGAACCCAGAATAAAAATGCAGAAAGAACCTTGTTCTGACCTGGTTGCAAACCCCGGGTCTTGTGTAATCCTCCTTTTTAAAAAAAGACGTAGAGAGAAATCTTTCATTTCACCATCTTTGGTGTAAATTCTGTCTCTAATCTGTGGCAAACTGAAACAATTGGACATAGAAACAAGGTTCCATAACTCACACTGCAGCATGTCAGGACAATAACCAATCCGTTGCATCCAGGCACCCATTTGTCTGTAATAGAGTTGTGGTGAGACGTAGATCGCGCTGAGGTAATAAAAAAAGCTTTCAGTCCTCCCAGTGTAACGCAAATTATCCCTTGAGCTGATCATACAAGCAAGAACAACCTGGATCAAGTTGGTGACCATGAACCCGACAGTCACCTCAACAGAGCGTCACATGTCCTCTGCTTAGACAGTAGCACCTAATGTAAAAAGAGCTTGCTCAGCAGCACTTCATCAGTCAGGCTTTTATGGCCGAGTGAAGAGAGTGGCAGCTGCCGGGGAGTTTGTCAAACAGCTTTTTAAAAGAGTCTGAGAGCACAAGGAGAAAAGTGAAAAAAAAAAAAAAAAAAGTGGTCTGAATAGAAGAACAGAAGCATTATGTCTGACATATTCTGGGGATTTGTTCATAACCAAGGACAGGAACTGTTGCCAGAGTGAAACACTGCGACTTTAGTGGCAACATCTCACACAGTCTGCCTTGTCTCCTCAAGACTCACTGGCATTTTAACTAGTTATGGTACAAATTCATGCATATGCATAAATGTAGTGTTTTTATAAGAAGAGGCCACATCTGTTGTAGCTGTAGCACAGAGAGTTAATTCAAACCATTGTAACAAAAGGACATTTTTGTGTAGTTTTACCATGACATTAATGTATGTACATAAACCAGCCATTTCCAAGAGATATCAGTTTGATAAATGAATCACAACTTGATTTTATGCACGTTATTTCATAATTGTAGCGTAAAAGCCTGGAAGTAATTCAACAATTTAATGGGCTGACCCAACAAAAATCTCCCACAAACCCATCTGTGAGTCTCGACCCAGTCACTGGGAACGACTGCCACGGAACATCTGTGGAGACGAGAGACCCGAGGCCGTCAGGTTCAGTCTAACCTGACGAAGCCAGAGAATAAATCTGCCTAAAATCCCATGGTTGTTGGGTTCTACTGCTACTGCCAATTCCAGGTGTGTAAACATTATGGTGACTTAACCAAGAGGAGTCAAAGCCGTAACTGCTGCCGACGACGGGCCTCTGCTTTCGTATGTTTTCTTTATTCATTGAGGAAAGTTGTGGGACTGTTAATGTCATTTAGCCCATGCAAAAAAAGAGGAATTGACCAAATTTAACAGCAAATTGACCATGTGTGACAGGAGCAAGAAAGAACAGTTTTTACATTAACAAACGTTTAGTACCATATGTTTATCTTTTATTATTTAAGTAAGTTATTAGAATGGGAGCACTTGTTGAGTATGTGCCCACTCGTATGTTTGTTCCAGAAGGTTACATTTTTGTTGCTTTTCTTGACAAAAATAAGTTGTTGTTAGTGCTGTCGAGATGCTGAACACATGACATGATATGAGGTCTTTGTGTGGCTCAAGCTTCTCCACGGACTCTGCGGACACTATTCCTCATGTCTCATGTCAGTGTCACCTTGAGCGTTGATGTGTGGCAGGTATAAGGCTCACAATAAAACGAGGTAGCAGGCGGGTGGCCGAGAAACGTGTCACACACTCACCCACGCAGAAAGAACAGACTCTGCTGACCAGCAGAAATGAAGCCGTGACTTCCTCTGAAGGTCACAGCAGGCCCTTAAACTCGGCAAATCCATTTCTAATATCCAATCATAAAGTGTGTGGTACCATCCACAGTGCAATTTTCCTACAACTAGGACTTATACGCTGTAATAATATACTGTATATACTATACTTAAATGTACTTCTGGATTTTTATTAGCTGTTTGTGTCCTGTTAATGTCTTTGCGTTAAAATGGCAGAAAATCATTCATGTTACCTTATCTGAAATGATGAGATTTTCTAACAGTGTGTCCAGATTATCCCGAAGATATCAGACGGGTGTTGAGGTTAGAACTTTCTTATTGCAACTGCCTTTACAACTTTGGCCACAGAGGCTCATTATCACTGTGCTCCATTCATTCCTTAGTTTTCTCCGGCTTTATTCTCCACTTGATTGGGCTGTCACTTTTTATTTGAAGTTCAATATCTTTTCTAACATGGAAGCTGTAATGACCTGCTCAAAGTGCTGCAGCCTAAGACCATTTTTAAAGTAGTACGTGTTAGAATCAAGAAGAGGGAGCTCATAATGGTTGCCAAACGTATTGGGGGAGAAAAAGGCAGCTGGTGCCCAGAATTGATGGAGATCCTGTTTGGGAAACCTGTACAGATCGAGTGACTTTAGCATAGGCAGCTGCAGCAGCAACAGCATCTTGGACATGCAAGTCTACATGAGTGAGACTCCTCATGGAAACAGCCCGGAACATCTGTGCATTCTCATCCATGGGTAATACTATAAATGAATAAAGAGCCGTACTCAATCCTGATCAGGTTGTCTTGATTATCAGTTCTATGTTTAACTATATTTTTACCCTTTAGTTAAGTAGTTCAGTTAAAATAAAGCTGTTGGAGCTTCATCCTTGTCAGTGATCCCTTCTTCAGGGAATGGGTTTTCCATCCTACTCTACTGAGTGCTGTGGGTTATGAATACTAGCAGCACTGTTTATGAGGTAACAATGGTAAAAATTGCCGATAAAGTAATGAAAATGGTGATGTGTTAGGAGAGGGGCAACAGCAGAGTGGGGAGGGATGGAATTCGGTTGAACAGCCCTACAACTTGGGGTCTTGAGGGAGTTGGACCCAATCACAGCTGATTTGGGGTAAAAGGCATGGTACACCCAAGAAACGGTCACCTGTCAATTTAGGATTTCCAGTTAATCTAATCCCAAATCTGCATATCTTTAAACCAGGGAGTACCTGGAGAGAAGCCACGCCCTCACTGGGTGAACATGCAAACCCCACGTAGAAAGGCCTTTGGTCAAACCAGAATCTGACCTGCCGATCATCTTACTACGTGGCAATAATGCTTGCCATCACCTCACCGTGTGGCCCCTGCTGTGTTACTTCATTCATAAAATCCACAGTCACTTCTTCAGGACTGCCACTTTAAACTACATGGTTATTTTTTTCCTACTCCCAGTGTAAAGCAGTCTTAGCTGCCAAACCCTGACAGAACGTTTCTGCTCCGCGTGTCTGCAGGGATCATTTTGATTCAGTCATGTTGTGTTATGTTGTTGAAACAGAATGTCAGCCCTGTGGTCTCCTCTTGTGTGTTTCCGTGTGGCAGCTCCTGGAGACTGGCGCTGACAGCAGTCTGCAGAGAAGGCGGAGACAGAGCCAGGATTTCCTGCGGCCCTACATCGCTGCCAAGGTGGACGCCCTGCCTGACGTCTTCACTCTGGGCGATGAGCGGAAGTACAACGGCTACTACAACAAAGCACTCGTTGGCCAACAGCAGTACCGCTGCTTTGTGCTGGCTGACCTGACGGACCATGAATCTGTGAGTGACCCGATGTATATTTCATTTATAGCACCTTTATTGCACTTTCTTAAACAGTACTGGTCCCCAAAGTGCATTTAACTTCCCCCCATTATCATCATACCATCTTAATGATGTAGCTGCAGATGCCAGGAAGAGATGAGTACAGTCTGGTCTGGTTTTACTTAAGAGGAGGCTTCGCTTCTCAGTCACCCACAACGATAAAAGCTACTCCAATAAGCTTTAAAAGAACCTGATTGCAGTTTATAACACTGACAGAAGCCATATGGAGCATAAAAACCTCTCAAACCACAGAGAGCAGAGACAGATCTCTGACCTGCCAGAAATCCAAATGTTCAGCCAGAAACCACGTCTCGTGAGGAGTGAATCAAGAGTAAAGATCTCGTCAGTTCAAATGAAAATTTAAAATGACTCGGGGACGAGCGAGTCAGCGATAATTTGTGTTTAATTACCAGCTGCAGCAGCGCTGCTTGTAGGTTTTTAATTGTATGTGAGCCCAAAGACAAATTGTACTGCTTGGTTTTGATGAATGTGCCTTGTCTGTCTGTTAGTGGACAGAGTCTGTCACAACAATCACAACAACATCATCACAACTGTGGAGATGTGGTCATAAAAGTTTATTTTCTAAAATGTTCCATCATAATTTTAACCAGATTTACAAATGATCTGTAAAAGAAATGGTTGTGAAAAGGTAGGTAGGTAGGTAGGTAGGTAGCAACATTGGATTACTGCAGGGTAGTAAAAGTAGACTGTGTATATAAATAAGGTGCTTTCAAATGGCACTGTTTGTCTTTTTCACAATAAAAACCCATTTGAACACATTTATGTTTCTTCTGAAAGCTCAGAGATCAGCCTGTCCTCTCTGTGACGTCAATGTCTTTTCATGAGTTCCACTTGAAGGCGATGACAGACGCGGCGAGGAATGAGCTGCTCGGTGGTGACAGAAAGTAGTCGAAAGGCAACTACAGATTTATTTTCAAAGAAAGTTTGTTCTTTGACTAAAAGTGTCCAGGGCTTTTCAGTGATGTAGAGATGTATGAGTTACTCCAAAATAACTCCTTAAGTCACTGCCTGTTTTCACTGGTGACCACTGCATTTGACATTTGGTGCTATTTCCAGTATTCCATATTGGACCTTTAATGACTACACTTAAAGCCTTGTCTGCAATAGTTCAGCACGGAACCTGTGCACGACACCTATTGTCAATCATAAAACTCCTCCAGAGGATAAGCAGGTGGCTGCAGTCATGTGTATAAGGTTTTAATTATGCACATTCGTTGCTTTCTTGTCCACGTTTGCGTCATTTTAAATATCATCAGATGAAATGTCCTCATTTCCTTTGCAAAAGCTTAATTTCCACCTCTGCGGGTCACAATCTGCTGCTTTGAGCTTTGCCGTGGCGCAGACCTGACTTTGTGATGAATGGTCATTGTTTTCCCTGCTCAGTGTTTCCTATCTGTGAAACAAAAGAGCAGCAAGCCCCTCTGGTAGCGGCGTGCTCACGCGCCGGGCGTTCGCAGCGATGCTAATCACGTCCTTGAATCACGCGTGCTTGTGCAGGTATATCTCTCTCAGGCGGGGAAGCCGTGACCCCTGCTGTCACTCACAGGCCTCTCGCTTTCCAGAGCAGAGCTTCAGACTGCCTCTCTAATTTCAAGTGCTTTCCTTCCTTGGATGAGGCAGTTACCCTTGTGGTAGTGTCATTTAAAGATGTTAGGATCTGAGGGAGAAGTTCTTGGTGTAGATGATTCAGAGTCTAAACAGATGTAGAAGCTATAGTGACAAATGGAGATGTACTATTAGTTAGCTGTGTAGCTATTTAGAAGCTATATCAGTTATTTGTTTAACCATGAATAGGCCACACTGTTGACAATAATACACGTTTTAAAGATAGCATATGTAACATTTCTGTCACTTTTACAAATCCATAGAAGTCAGATTTCTTTTACAGGTAATGTACTATTTTGTTTTGGTTGTTTTTATCCTCTTTACCACCTCTGCTTTAACTTTAGGTTAAGAAATAATGTTCTCTGAAACATGAGTGAGGTATCATCACGGCACACAGTGTGAGCGGCAGTGCTTTTTACAACAGTGAGGAGAAGGCAGTAGATGATGGATGGATGGATGTGTGTGGTGGTGTAGAAAAATACATACTCCCAAACTGTAGGGGGAGCTCCACAGAGAAAAACCTATATTTTTTTAGCAGTTGTAACAAAGAATACTTTTGGGGAAACCTGAGATCAAATTTGTGGTGAATTATTACCATCGTCTGCTACAGATCAGGTTTCCACCGAGTAGAACTGTTCGGTACAGTACGTACATTTTTTTGCGTTAACATTAAGAACATTACCAAAATAACCCGCCCCAAACGTTTCATTTTTTGGTAACTTTCCCTTGGCGTATCAGAGTAATTGTTCAGTACGGTATGGCTCAGCTGACAGAAAAGCGTCGCTCTCTTGTGACTGGTGTTTCTTCAACGCCCGCAGTTTTTATTCTCATATAAAGTTTAACGTCTTGTTGAGACACACAGACACAAACCGAGCAGGAAAACCGAGCTGCTGTGTGTCCTCTGTTGCTGTCGTTGTTGTCTCACCGGTACAACGTCGCACTACGTAACTGTACCGTGACGGAAACACCGGCTGTAAATGGCATAGAAAAGTCACTTGGTGTAATTTCACAAACTCAATCAGATGTTTTGGCCATGATAACTTCAGTGCGGCTTCATTCAAACACACAACAGTGCAATTATGAGCAATTACACTCCACGACGCCTCAGTTACATTACAGCTTTTGTCGAGAGTGTGCGTGTGTGTGTGTGTGTTTGTGTGTGTGTGCACACAAACGTGTGCTTCACTGTGTTAAGAACAGAGCAGCAGAGCCCAGATTCAGTACATGATGTCAGGTGAATGTGATTCAAGCCCCGGACCAAAATAGAACCCTAATCACATTCATTGGAAACAGGGGGAAGTATAAGCCTACGGCTTTTATTGCCACTGCAAAAGCCGCTGCTGCCAGGGCGGAGGCAAAGAGGCAAAGAGGAGAGCAAGATGGCGAAGGGAAAAAATGCGTGGGGGCTGGAGACTGAAGCGAAAGGGCACTGCGGCTTTCTGTGGCCCCCACTGCTGCTAAACAAGCCCGGGCGTGTGAAATT
The DNA here is from genome assembly GCF_958295425.1 of Solea solea. NCBI lineage: Eukaryota > Metazoa > Chordata > Actinopteri > Pleuronectiformes > Soleidae > Solea > Solea solea. Next base: position 22,983,488 of record NC_081142.1, on the reverse strand, counting down.
AGATAAAAACGAAAGAGGCCATACAAACAGTGTGATCACTTAGAGGGAGAGAGTCTCCCTACCAATGCAAAGTCCTGTGGGACTGACAGAAGAGGAGTGAGAGAAAAGAGAGGGAGCTTAATGGGGGGGAGGATAAGATCAGGTGGGGGTTTCACAGACGTACAGGAGACAGCGAGAGAGAGAGAGAGAGAGAGAGAGAGAGGGAAGGTACGCTTGTTGGTGAGAGTTCTCTAATGGAGGGAAGAGAGATGCTGAATTTAGAAGGAGAAGAAGATGATGATGATGATGATGATGGTGCTCTTTCTAATCTACTGACGAGATAAACCTTGCAAATACATTCTTCAAAAAGTGGACACTGAAGCTGGCAAAGATTTTACTTGGGTGAGCTTTTTATTAAGCGGCTAAAAACTTGGTGTCCCTGCTGTGGCAGCCATGTTTCCCTGAGGTTGGGGTTTTGGGATCACAGAAACTCACGTGATTTAACGTGACTTCAGACGTGATTCAACGTGACTTCAGAACGTGACCTCAGAATTAACATTCCAGACTTCTGTTAATAGAGACGCAAAAAACTGTGAACATGAAGTCATGGCTGAGAAACAAACGTGCACAACATCCGTTTCCCGTTCAACTCTGCTCACGCCCCCCGATCCCTGTTCAGTCGTAGATATCTTACTTTTGATTTGAAACCGGGAAGATTCTGATGCGTCCGATGGCCTTAAAATCAAGTCTGTTAATCCCTCACACTACAGGATAATTTGGTCCAGATCGGGACTAAAATCTGGCCATTTATCCTCTAGTGTGGGGGCGGGGCTTAAACACTCACACACTTGTAGCAGTTGATAAAGTTGGTTGTGTGTAAGTTGTGCTTCTTTGTTTTTCTTCCACAAGCAAAAGACATTTCCCTAAAATATGAGCCCAACTAAGGTGAAGTTAATCTCGGTTTAAAAATGACCATTTTTCATTCTTTATACCATTTTATAGTAAAGATTTGGCGTGTAGAATATTATGAATCCAAGGTCAAACCTCAAAGACACAAAACATGGTGTTTTGAGCTGTGCAAAAGTTATGCTTTGGACATTTAAGTGCAATCATTTGGACTTCAATAATGACTTGATTTACATGTTTTCTTCCTTGTTCCTTGTTGTTCTGCCATCTTGTCTCTTACAGTTTTCCATCGTCCTAATTGTCTTGTTTGTTGTTTTGTTTTCTCTTGCTGTTTTACCATGAAGGTTTCTTCCTTCTTGTCTCATTTTCTAGTTTTCTTTCGTGCCTTGTCTTTTTTTCCTTTTCATGTCGTCGTCTTCTCCACACTTGTCTTCTTTCCCTTCCTGTTGTACTCACAGTTTTTCTTCCTCCTTCGTGTCTTATTTCACTATTTCCTTCCATGTGCGTCTTCCCACCAGCGTTGCTCTCTGCCCTTCCATGTTTCACCCGTCTTCTCGGGCATAAATGTGAACATAAATAACAGGATCGTAAATCAACTTTTAAAAACGGAGTCACTGGAGCAGAGCGAGAACACACTAATGTGAGTAAATGGGTTTTTTAGGAAGGTTCTGATGCTGCGTACCATCTTTCAGGGTCACGACTTCCCAAAAATCTATTTGTTTTATTTTCGAATTTCGCCACATGACAAATGCTCAACAAATATCTTCCAGCCACAAAGTTCATGTAAAATTCATGTGCAGCTGTCTCAGCCGCCGCCGATAAATACTGGAGTGAGAGAAAGAAAAAAGAAAAACGTGCTGAAATTAATGAATCAATAAGGAAGCAGCGCTGGTCTTGGGGTGACATTGTTTTAACAAGCACCATACTTCAATCGTGTTTACAGCTTTCACCCAGAGGAGCGCAGTCACACTCACAGGAATATTTATAGTATCGCTCAGCAACAGTCCAAGTCCCTACACTTGAGGAGCGCAGTCACTTAAAGAGAATTACACCCAACTGATCCATAAAATTCCCACTTAATGTTTATTATCGTGTCAATATTCAACTATGTACAAACTGCGGCTAAATAATCAAGAGGGGAAAGTTTTTTTTTTTTCTCTAGGACATTTAGTTTTCTTTGAAAGGCCACACAGCTGAAGTATAAATGGACTCAAAGGCCGTTTAAAGTGAAACAGAATCCACTATCATCAGATTCAAAGCTGCGTTTAAAAGCTCTGAACGACTCCGCCCACTAAGAGCTGCCTCTTTCTCTGAATTGTTGAAATAATTCAATATTATTATAGAGGCAACAGTTTGAGGAAGAGTCAAAGTGCACAAAGCAAGGACTGTAAAGACGTGGTTTGACTCTGAGTTTGACTGGTCCCGCACCGAGCCCTGACCTTTAACCCCATCGAGCACCTTTGGGATGAACTGGAACAGAGATTATGAGATGTAATGGTCAGGCGTCTGAACACCATATTGTCCCTTTTGTGGTGTAACAGGTTAATAATTAAGTTAAAACATTAATCTCAGCAATTTGTGTCCAGTTACCATGGAAACACTAGTCACTGTTGTTAATTATTTGTGGCGCCAACAAACGCAGTCGGACGCCCAAGACAGAAAATTGATCCCAGTCCAGAGTGAAGACCAGAACTCTGCTGTTTCTTTCCTTTTCTATATTCCCTGTTACCATGGTTACAGGTTTTGTTCTTACCCAGATTTGAAAACAAACCTCTCTTGCCTGTTTATACCACATTAAAATGCATTAATTCCCACACCGACTGCAGTGGAAGCTGCTGCTGCTGCTGCTGCTGCTCATTATCGCAGCTGCTCTGCCGAGCAGAGAATCATGGAGTGGATTGATTGAGTCTCCGCTTCACTGAGTCACTGATCACTGTCTGTGTTCATCTTGACAGCAGCAGCTAAAATGTCTCACAAAATAAATAAATAGATGGATTTGTGTCAGCTCTTTGTAAACGTGCGCTGGTCTGAGTGTTGTTGCACTTTTCTTTTATATTTGTCTTGTAGTGAAAATAGTCCGTGAATCTCTGGGTTCATGATTCTTTTATCACACTTTCTGTTTCGCTGTCAGTCAGAGTTTTGTTTCCTTCTGTTTGATCTGTTTTTCCTGCTCTCAGCAACTTCCTGTCTGCAGGTTTTGACGGATCAATCTGAGTGTTTTGCAAAGAAATGACTTGTTGAGTTTTACATAAGCAATAAAGCAATAGTTTTTTTTGTTTTTATATTTACATTTTATTGTATATACATTTTAATAGTATTGGGTATATTTCAAGAACAAAACATGGAGCATTAGCAGTAAGAAGTGGGGTCTCTGGTTGCTATGGTAACATAAGGTTTAACACTCACTTATCAGGGTCACAGCAGTGGTTTGCATCTTAATTTCACTTTATGGTAACATTTCTGAACAGATTTATTTTGTAATAACAGATTCAAACCTGTCAATTTGTCCAATTAGTGACCGATCAGATCCCTGGAAACCCACTCAGGCAGTTTTTCCCGAGCATCATCTGGGAATCCACATTTTATCACATTTCTGACTATTTTAATGTCATTTTCTGAAACGCCTCATCTTATTTAGCCGCTTTTAGCTTCATTTTATACATTTTTAAATGATATATTTAGTAAAACATTCAACAGATTTATTTGATGACCAATACAATCTGCAGCGACTCATCTGTGGGTCCAGGTCCAGGTTTTGGAAATTACTACATACTGGAAAGTATCAAATATTAAATATTTTTCATCATGTGTTCACTCTGGTTTCTACTAACGAACCAAAGGCAGAGAACATACAGTGTTACACTAAATAAATTGATGTGATTCGCCTGCTTTATTCAAACTCAGTGTTCGATCCATCCATACTTGAGTGATGGTAAGCACCGTGGACAGTCGTGTGTAATATCACCGCTGTGAGGCGCGGAGCCTCCAGTCTGAGGCTTTACATTTGTCAACAAATCCATTTTGCTGCCTTTAGACGCCTGCAGGGGTTTAGTGAAGGTGAAGCATTTCATAAAGCTGCTGTGCGGACAAAAAGCTAGAGGAAGAATCCATCGTCTTCATTCATGGCTTGAAAACGCAGACTGGCTGCCACCGGTGTCGTGCTTTATTCACGTCTCACCTTCATTTTGATGCAGATTAGACTCCACTCACTGGTGAGAGGTTAATTCCATTTTAAAGACTGCAAACTTCCTCACACACGCAGATCTGAGACAATATTTTACACCGAGATACCACAGCAGTAATGACAAGAACAGAGGGGAAGTGTAGACACCAGAGTTGGCGCTTATGCCGTTCAGGGACTTTATTGATATGATGAGGAACCGAGGCAAAGGTCTGAAGCAGCAAAGGCGGACAAACAGATCCAATTAGACTCCGGCAAGAATCCAAAAGTCCAAGTAACAAGCAAGAGGTTTGAAGACTTTTCAGCTAAGAAGCAAAGAACAATGCACTCAGCAGCAAAACATCCTCCACGGCGCAGTGTGGCTCACCAATAAATGTGCCACATCTACATCTTAAAGGTTCAGTGCATAACATTTAGCAGGGTTTGTGTTTCTAAAAGTGACACTCGATCACCTTGTGGTGTGTTTTTTGCAGCAGTGGACGTTCGCGGCCAGTCCCTTCTCTGAGCCCGTGATGGCGAAGCTCCACAGCGGCATGACGAGACAGACCGAGGAGCCGGAGATGCTGTGGGTGATGGGTCCGGTCCTGGCCGTCATCCTCATCATCATCATCGTCATCGCTATTCTACTCTTCAAGAGGTGAGTGTGACAGAGGGAGCAGCACTGAGACTCTTTCTCTGTTTGGATTAAAGTAGATCACGACTTGTTTACCTTTAAACATTTGGTCTATACTGGATTACACCAATTATTCCCTCTGAAGGGACCGTCACTGAAGGATTTAGTTTGAAAGCAAATGTGAAAGAAGAGTCTGTGGAGGACTTTGACATACAAGGAGGACTGTAAGGAACTGATGGTTTCTGGGGTTGAGGGGTTAGGAGTCCACAGCAACTTCACGAGAGGAAGGAGAGAAGATGTCACTTTGCCATTGAGGCAGATTTTACATCTCCTCATGGCAGAGACTTTTGGAGGAGGATGAGCTTTGAGCTGCTGCAGGAGAAGTTATAATCCAGAATGATTAAAGTATAAGGGTAACATAAAGAGGAAGAGAATGAAGGAGTACTATAATCCAGACACTGAGGAGGCAAGAAAGCAGCTGGGTGGAGAATTTTAAGCTGCACTGAAGAGCTTTGAGCTGCAGTGAAGGACTTTGGACTGTGTTGAAGAAGATGAAGAATCCAGAAGGAGTAAGGGATGGGGATAATAGAGAGAGGAAGAGAATGAAGGAGAACATTGATAAAGAGACAGAGGAGACCAGAAAGAAGTTGGGTAGAGAACTTTGAGCTCTGTTGAAGGACTTTGAACCGTGTTGTAGGATCATGGACTGCGTTGAAGAACTTTGGGCTGTGTTGAAGAAGAGGGAAGAATCCAGAGAGATTAAAGAATGCAGAAAACACAAATAGGGAGGGAATGAAGGAGAACTTTGATGAAGGAACCGAAGAGACGAGAAAGTAGTTGGGCGGAGAACTTTGAGCTCTATTGAAGAACTTTGAACGGTGTTGAAGAACTTTGGACTGTATTGCAGAAGAGGAAGAGACCTTCGATGAAGAGACTGAGGAGATGAGAAAGCAGTTGGGTGAAGAACTTTGAGCCGTGTTGAGGAACTTTTAACTGTGTTTGGTAGTTTTGTACTGCAATGAAGAGGATGAGACAGTGATAAACAACGTCAAACTGTGGAGGGCAGCATTGCACATCTATAAGGTTTTATCAGTGTGATTTCCTCTGTGGATATTTAAACAGTCTCGTTGATAAAAGTGAGACCTCAGCCATTTACTAGAAAAACTTCTGTGAGTTTGATCAATATTACATAAAAAATGTTCACTCTCTACATTTCACCGCACGGTTTCAGCGTATAAACGCTCTCTTTATGACATCTTTCATAAAAGACAACAGCAATAGTTGAAGTGGACCTTGAAGGCAGCGTCTGCTCATTATGTTCCTCCTCGTATCCGAGCGATCAGTCCTGAGAGAGCGAGACCCGCATCATTTTCTCCAGATGACGTTTTCCAGAGTTCACACAGACTTTGGTCGAGGGCCCGGGGCCAGAGGTCCTCCGTGTCATATGGGAACAAGTCTCCATGAGTCGCCCTGTGGCCTCTCTTTTTCCAGGCGAACAGTTGGCCTCGTGCTCCCTCTGCTCGGATGAAACATCTGGAGCCACTGACTGAGCTGACGGCGGCGTCCATATGGCCACGCCGATGACAGTTTCTTCATTTGTCTATGATGAATGCGTCTCCATCTGAAGTCTCTCTCACTCTTCTCAACCAATGTAGATGTTTTCCATCTTTTATTTTCATTACAATATTACCAACGTGGCCCTGCACGTATAATAATAGTGTGTGGACTGTGTTTTTCATATCTTCCAGGCAGCCAGTGGGTTTTTTTTTTTCTATTTATTTCAGTGACTGTGAAAATTGACTTTCCGAGCTGAAAGAGCGTTTGCACGAGTCGCGTAATCCATCACTTGGAATATGGAGTGTGCGAGAGTTGAATTATGGGTGCGTGGTATAATCCGAAAGTCCGCTTTTTGACTCATTGTGAGAGAATCAAAGCTGAATTATAAAGCTGAACAGTCATTTACTGAAAATCTGATTGGATTGGTTGTTTTCTCTCTCTGTCCACACAAGAACATTTGACATGAAAAACTGTATTCGACGGTGCGTGTGGTCAGGGCGCGTATTCACTGTACAACCACGGTGTTTGAACCAAAACGACCTTTTCCTTTTTACATTGTCTGCAGAGGTACAGAGGATAACACTTGACTTATGGAGCTTTGGCAGAAGTGAAGAAAATGGGGTGATAATATTCATGAATCAGGTTAGAGCTCGGACCATGTGTGTGTGTGTGTGCTGCCGTTTGCCACAAATCAGTGTGAAAAGCATCACTTCAGAGATGTCGATTTTGATTATGCTTTAATCAATTCCATACTGTTCAACAATACGATAGCAAGAAAAGCAAAATAATATTTATTAATATAAGGTCAAATTCGATTTTCTTTTTTTTAAATTAAAATTGAGAATTGTGTATGGTCTTACCTTTATATGTATATATATTGTAAGTCCATGTGCCTAATCCTTCTCATGTATATTGGCGGTACAAACAGAGGCAGCCATGGGCATGCGCCAAATGCCAAGAGCTGAGGCACAGAGCTCATCGCTGCCTCACCTCACCGTTCTCCTGTGTAACAGGAACAGGAAATGTGTAAATTCAGCAAGTTTGACCACGGAAATGTTGAAATCATACAGAAAACTCATTTATAGAACAGTCAAGTGGACACATTGATTTGCTTTTATCATTGTTAGTATTTTACTTGTCACGATGCCTCCCCTGACCACACGTCACTGGTGTTTACAGTGTTGATGTCATTTTATGCAAAGATCAATGTCTGTCAGATGTTGAGGTGACGTGCAGTCTTTACGCTGGTGATGGAGCGCCAGAGAGAATAAAAGAGAAATAATAGCTAAGATAAGCCTAATCAAAGTCAGCTGCACAGTTCTATAAACATAAACATGGATGCTACAGGGAAAAAGCAAGACGGCGTGGATTTCATATAACATGAGGCAAGACGGTGTAAGATCCAACAGTGCGTGTGCAAATCTACATAAGCGTGAGCGGTGAGTGAGCTGCGGTCAAAGGCAAAGAAGTGGCAAAAACCATCATGTACGTTTGACGTTAACTTTCCCACCGATCCGACTGGAACACCAGTCACTTTCACGTCTCTGGGCCCGGAGCTCAAACGATATCACGCTGATCTCCATTTTGACAAACAACTTCAGCTGCATCTCCACACAGAACGACGACAAGCGGGATTTTCTTCTCCATCCTTCACAGAGGAAACATTATCTCTCCACTGCCAATGTCAACATACACATGAAAATGTCAGCACTGCATCAAAAATACAAACCCACTTTTCTTATAAACCCCATTTCGTCCTCCTGCGCTTCTTTTACCCCCGTTAAATTTAAGCACATGTAACGATAAACATGGTTTAGAATAACGAGGACATCGACCCGCGGTTGGGTTAAAATTGAAGCGCCGGGAAGCTGAGACAGCAATTAAAATCAATATAGTATAAAAAAACAATAAAAACACCTTTGTACTGGATGAATATGCTCACTGGCAGTTCAGAGTCTTTCTGCTACTTTGGGAAAAGTTGCCCGTATTTACTTGACAATTTCCCTGCACTCACTTCACGCATGAACTTTTCTTTCCTTCAGGTTCAGGTTCAGGTTCAGGTTCAGGTTGAGCTGCTGCAACGTGTAGAGACTGTGAGGCGAGGCATAGAGAGACGAGAAGAGTGAAAAACTGAAGGTTAGAGCGGAGCCTTCAACTCAACAACGACCTGACATTGCTGAAGGCTGAGATTCAGGATCCAAAGACAGACATTTGTTAGCATTGTTGCCACACAGGAAGAAGCTTCGACCGAGGCCTTTTCTGTGTGGAGTTTGCATGTTCTCTCCGTGTGAACTCCAGCTTCCGCCCACAGTCCAAAAACATGCAGTTAGACACTTTAAATCCACCGTTGGAAAGTGAACGTTCCTGAGTTTTTCCCTGCGATGGACTGGCGACCTGTTCCAGGGTGAAACCGGCCTTTCGTCCTATGTTAGCTGGGATTGGGATTCCAGCCCTCTGTGACCCTCATGTGAAGGTTCACAGAGCTGTGTTTCCATCATGGTTTGGTACAGTGTGGTACGTTGTGGAACGGAAAGCCACCATGGAATAATTGAAGGCGATCATCCGACTGTGGATCAGTTCCAAAGCTCAGGCAGCAGCACAATGCTGTGAACGGTTGTGGTCCTGCTGCTGCCGACAACCTGTTTGTTAACCTCTCGTCTCTCTCTGCTCTGTTCCTCTCACTGCCGACCTGCTTTCTGTGGATGCAGCAAACAAGAAAGGTTAGTGTCTCGGTCTGTTCCTACACCACCACCTTCACCCTCCACCCTCACTCCTGTCTCTGCACATCCTGCCGTGCTGTTGTTGGGTTTTCTCACCGCGGTGATGAGAAGTGACAGGTGCTCATTGTTTCTGTTACATTTCCCCGCAGTCATGCCAGCTTCTCTGAGCTGTCTTGGAGCTTTATGCTCTTTCACGTGTCAGGTTCAGCTGACAGCTCCGCTGAGCATGTGTGTGCCTTGGAGCCCATTTGTTTGTTTTGAGTGTGTTTTGTGCTGTTGAGGTGTTTGTGTGTGGAGCTTCCCCTCAGAATGACCCTCCCTCAGTGGTTCCTTCACATTTCAGCGCCTCACACACACACACACCTGCAGCTTCACCTGGAACACACACACACACACACACACAGGAAAACTCCAGTCCACAGGCAGAACGATCACACTGTCGTGACCTTTCTCATCCACCCGTCATGCCTCATATATATATTCACTCTCTTCATCACTAAAACATTGAAACCTGGACAACTGTCTAATGATTTAAAAAAGAAAAAAATAAGGTGTCCTGTGTTGCCATAGCAACCGGCTGCCGCCACGATAGAAAAGTTTCACACACCGGACACGGACTCACCACCAGATTGTATGACTGAAATGTGATGATTACGTCTCCGACTGTATTTCCTGAGCAGCAGCAGCTGTGGGTGAAAGCTCCCTCTGGTGGAGCTGATGGTGGGAGATGATTAACGAGGATGGAGAATAAAGAACGACTAATAAACTAACGACTAACTAATAAAGACAGAAAATAAACATTGTGATCACAGGAAGCAAAAGAGTAGAAATGATGCTTCATCATGTGGAGTTATTGGAAAGTATGTGAGAACAAAAAAAATTAGGGCTGAACAATTACTCCAAATTGTATTGAAATGTGTTAAAGCCAAAATGTCCTTTTAGAGTTAGTTATTGTCTTGATTGATACGCGTTGTACCTCACAGATCTGCACAAACATCACACAGTAATTATTTTAAATATGTTATTTGAATGAAAATGAGAACAGTTCCCTCCGATATCGGGAATCATATTGCAATCATCAGATATTTATTCAAAATATTTCAGCCTGATTGAAAAATACCAACTTGTGATGGTACCTTTACTTAAAAAAAATCACAATATAGAGTGAATATTAGAGTCAGTTCATGAAGATAAACAGTAATAATGTCGTCACTACCACTATCCCCAAACTTAGGAATGCCACGGCCCATTTAAAAATTCCCCAAAATGTTTGTGGAAACATGTGCCAAAACTTTTACAAATTACATAAACGGGCAGAAAATAACACTTTTTAACTTTGAGTCAGGCCTCTGCATATATGCAGTATCTACTTTATTTACAATAAAGTTCAAGATGCTGAAAATATGTATTGGTTATTGGAAGCTTAATTATAAATTTATTATAAAAATTGTATGACCTGTTACGGCCCATCTGCAGTACCTTCACAGCCCACACTTAGAAGAATCACGGTCTGACACTCTAAATGTCTCCAACCTTTCATTATCTCACATTTCTCACAGACAATCAACTTAAATTTTTTTGGTTACTTTCTTTGCCGATGACACTGGTTTGTTTCTTTCACATATTAAACACCAATTTGTGATTGTTCACGGTTAAATCTCATATTTTAAGTAAGTACAGCAGTAAACATGTTTGTCGTGCGGCGCAACATGTCAGAGGGAAATATACTGTATATTCAGTGAAGGAGCAAGTACTGACATCCAGTGATTAATTGTTGCCTGTTGGTTTTGTGGTATTCTTGCTGATATTCTGGGTTATTTGATTAATTAGGCAGGTTAGGAAATGATTTCATTCATTCATTCATTCATTCATTCATTCAAAGCGTATGCATGGTCATTATTAATGGTCCCTTTACCACAAGACACTGAAGAAACCCTGACTTTAAGGACAGTATTTTCATCCGATGTCAGTCTTCTATCTCATTGTTTCCTCTGACAATGCCACCGTTTTCTTTTATGGCAGGAAAAGAACGTGTCCGGCCAAAGACGAGCACATGGCGGGGGTCAAGGACTCACTGCTGGCCCACTCCTCAGACCCTGTGGAGATGAGAAGACTCAACTACCAGACACAAGGTATGGACACACACACACACAAACACACAGAAACATCCAGCACCATGATCATCATCATCAAATCTCTGGGTCATTAGAAAAAAAAAGTGGTCTTTTCTCTTTCCCTCGGGCCGCTTCCCTCTGTGTGATAACGGCAGCCGAGGCTCATTAACGCCCGACGTATCCTCCATCACTCCACACTTTTGATAATTGTCGCTCGGCAAAACTTAATGAGTCGTGCGTCGTTTGTGCGTTCTTCTTAATAATGGATGGATCTGATGAAGTTGTTGATAAAAAGTGAGGAGGAGAGTCTGAATTTTTTTTTATCTGAGAAGAAAACATGTTTTTTTTTGTCCAAATGTTGAAAATGAAACATCTTTATGTATGGAATTAGATTTGTGTCAATATTTTCAAACAACAATTTTTAAGAAGCAAAAAAATATCGATTTAATCATTCAAAAATAGTGTATTTTATTGTTAATATACACTTGTTCTTTGCGACGTGTTTTTTTTGTTTGTGGGAAGCTGCCTGCTGATTGGCTGGAGTTTTGGAGTGACAGCTCAATGGACCGGAAGTCGCTGTCCGTCTGGAACATCGTTCCCCGTCAACATCTGACAAAATAATTTTAAATATCTAACGTTAACCTAAAATACATGTCGACGGGGAACGAGTTCCAGACTCCAGCCAATCAGCAGGCAGCTTCCTAAGGCCCGCCCTATATTTTCACACAATAAAATATACTATTTTTGAATGATTACATTGACATTTATTTTGCTTTTTAAAAAGTGTTGTTTCAGAATATTGACACAAATCTAATTTGTCATTGTGCAACAAAATATGAAATTATAACAACTTCTATACAGGTGTGCGTCATGAGAGTAAAGTGTCGAGTATAAAAATCAGGCTTTGCTGTTTAAAACTAAAACCAGATTTATCTGAAAAACATTGAAACAATCATTTTGTGCGTGTGTTAGCGGCATAAAATGCCACAGTATAAGCAAAAGAAACACATAATAAATGAAGAGTCAAGTGTATGAGGGAGAGAGATGTAGTATTATCATGAATCGCCAACAGGGGGCGACACCACTGGTTGCAAAAAGTCCGTTTGAAGGGCAGTCAATGGAAAAATTACTTAATTTGAGTTTGTGGTATTGATAACTAGTTTCAGTTCTTCTTCAAATTGTGATTCTGGAAGCTTCAGAGTGGGAGTTTTGGTGTTTTAATGGATGACATCATGACTGGTTGCTGCTTATAATAAGTAGAAGCTAAACAAAACATTCTGGTAGATAAAATCACGAGAGATGATGTAAAATAGAATCAAATTCACCCGTAAGCAGACTGAAGGGTGGAAGAAAATCAAAGGTTTCAGACAAAGCCCATAGACTGGTCTTAAGCCTGTTTTAATTTTATATTAATAATATAATGAATAATTCATGTGCAGAACATTTGTCCGTCGCTGTAACTGTTGAAAACTGAGTTGACTTAAATTCAGTTTTCGTTTATTGTATGCACAGTTTTTGGAGTGAAATCCTCGTTTGGCTTTGATTGCAGTCGCTAATTGCAGGTCGTGACTGTGGTGGTGTGTTTTTTTAACTGTTGTGCAGAAACAGGTGTCAGTCTGACCTTCATTCGTCCGTCTGTCCAGAACTTTGTGGCTCTGAAAATAACATCATCTGTTTGGCTCCTTTGCTCCCCTCATAAATACTTGAGATGTTCTGAGCTGTCTAACCTGCTCCTTGTTTTTCTCCCATCAGAGTATTTTCTTACTCACTCTCATCTCTGTCTCCCACCTGTCTTTCAGTGGGAGATATTTTCATTGTTTTTCATCCATTTTCCTCTCGCAGTCACAGGGGTGGCATTTACCTCTGGTCGCGGTGGGAGGGACTTTGGCAGATGTTGTTTATATCAACACAGATTCATCAACTCATTTAGTTGCCAACCTTTGTTCTGCTGTCAGTGACAGCTCACTGGGTGGCCTCAGAAAGTTTATTCACAACAAACACACCGCACACTGGCGGATGATAACATATTTCATTACGCTCTGAAGTCTAAGCTGTGAAATGTCTGCAGCGCTTTACTGTAGGTGGCTTTTTTCTTTTTTTTTTTACCTTTTGATGCTTATTTATTCTGCCGCAATTAAAGCCGCAGTGTGTAACTTTTTAAATATAAATAAATATAATAAAACTGAAGAAGCCCACCAACCTCACACAACTCCAATATGTTACTCAGGAAGCATTCACTCACTCATTTTCTACCACTTTATCCTCCACATGACCCAATCCCAGACCAGATTTATATTATTAATGGTTGCCTTGAACTTAAGTTTAACATAATTCAATAATATGATTGAAGTTAGCTGCTTTAAAACTGTTAAAACCCTGCATGTGTGAATGTGAAAGAATCTGTTGCTATTAACGCAGATTTGACATTCATATCATACATGGAACTGCAGGTGCTTTTATTTTGAAGTCTTTTTCCTGCATCGCTCCGTTGTTCAAACTGCAGCATTAAGCATCAAATGTTCAGTAACAGAGAGACACGCATCGGTCGTTATTCGAAGCTTCCACTCAAGATGGAATTAGAGAATCATTACTATCTTTACCTTCAGAGACTTAAGACTTGATTTGTGGCGTGTTTTCATCATGGTATGGTTAAGTACGGTATGGTTTGGAATGGTAAAGCCCTCAGTCAGACTTGCGTTTTGACTGAGAACAGTCCTTTTACTTGGTAGGCGGGGGTGTGGGGTGCGCCAACAACGGACGACACCGAACCCAACACAACAGACAACAAAGGAGGACATCCAGCAGCTGTTTGTCTCAACTAAACGTCAAACTTTGTATGAGAATAGACGTCAGACACACTCACACAGACACAGACACACTCACACCACACCACACTCACACATGGGATTTGAATTGGTGACCCCTCCTTGCTGTGAGGCAACAGTGCCAGCCACTGTGTCTCAGGAAGCACTCGAAAGACATGTTTACTAAATGATACGGCTCTTTTGCCTGCAGTGAACAGAAACAACAAAGATTTAGTGAACAAGGATCCTCGTGGTCTCTCTCCACAGAAGCCGCTGCACATGCCGCAGATTATAACAGATATCAGAGCAGAGTCCACTGTAGCTAATTATCACACGCTGAGGCCGACAGTCACACACCAGGTTCATCTCACACAAGTTTATCAGTGTGTTTGATGGTGTTGCTCATTTTTTATCTATGACTCAGAAATTTCATTTGTAAGCACAATTGGATCTGTCACCCCGAAAGCCACCATGAAAAGTCCTCCTATTATTTTTCCTCTTCTTCTTCTTCTTGTTATTATATTTTCTGTGTGTCATTGAGTGTGTGGCACAGGAACAAGAACAGAAAACTAAGACAGGTTTGTGAGGTGTAGAGCCGCACCTCAGACATTTTAAAAGAATTAATAAAGGGATTTATTTCATAAAAAGAGACTAAATATGGATCAGGTCGTGCTGCAACTAACAATATTTTCATCATTGATTAATGTCTCCATTAATTGAGTACTTGTTTGGTCCATAAAATCTCAGAAAATATTGATCAGTGTTACCCAAACCTGGCAATAATGATGTTCTCATGATTTCTTTTTTCTACGGAGCAAAGAAACCAGAAAATATTCATATTTAAGAAGCTGAAAATCAGAAAACCTGTTATAATTCTTTGAAAATACATTCAAACGCATTACCAAAATAGTGGGCGAATCATTCATTTGCTAATCAAATTTTAATTGATTAATTGAATAACCGTTGCAGCCCTAATATCAGGGAGGAGTTATAGAGGTTTAATCAATGTCAGGAGATGAACTTTGAGTCTGTAACTTGCTTATACTATTACTCTAAAGTTTCTATATTTATTCAGGTGTCATCATCTGTACGAAAGCGTAGAATTCTAATGTTTCTGTTTATTATTTTGGCGGGTAAAGACAGTATAAACACATTTACCCTGTTCACTATATTTAGTTGATGAGCTATAACATTTGTTGAGGTGCAGATTAGCACACAATCCTCAAAAACATGTAATTAATGGCATCAGAGGAAAAGGCATCCCGTTTATTAGGCGTCATATTCTGTGAATATCTTAATATGATGGTGTTTCACCCAATAAACATGTCTATATGCACTGAGGGCCACAAATCATGTTTTTAAAAGAAATAACAATCATAAAATCCATTTAAAGTGAAAAATGCTATAAAAAAGTGGAAAAAACAAACAAAACAAAAGGTTTTGTTTAGCCACGTCGTAACCTCACTGATGCATTTACTTCCCTGTGCCGATTTCAAAATAAAAGTCTGGCTATGTTTCACTCGCTAAATGCTATTAATGTGAAGGTACGAGACGCCTCATGAAAAACATATATATTTAAACGCAGCATCTTCGCTCTGATTGTGTCATCACAACCTTGATCTGTCACATGATCTGAAAAAGCAAAGGCCCGTGAGGCCCGGATGTCGCGGGCCGGATAAAACTGGTTTGCGGGCCCGATCTGGCCCCGGGGCCACATGTTGCCCATGTGTGCCTTAAGAGCCTGAGGGTAAATCACTGAACAGGTGCAGCAGAGAATGCAGAGGATGCACAAACAGACAGCTTGTGTCCCAGAGATCCCTGTCCTCTTTTCTTTTCTGTTCTTTCCTTCTCCCTTGTACTTTCCTATAACTGACCCCTGTGCTCTTTGTTTTGCCTGGTCTCTCCCCACAGGTTCCAGTGTCCTCAGTTGCCCGAACACTGCAAGTTAGTTTTCATTCCTCCTCCTCCTGTGTTTCACTAAAGTGTCCTTCCATTCCCACCTCACCTTCTTCCTCCTTTTCACCTCAGCCGTCACCTCGTCTTCCTCTGACTGCTCCATGTCAGCCAGCTCTCATCACCAGAACCAAGAGTTTAAAAATAAAACAGTTAAATCACTAAATCAGTTGTCCATACTCACCAATCCACCTGTGTGATTCTTAGCACTTCACCTGTTATAATCTAAGGAAATCCAGATTAAACCAATCAGCATGTCCGTTAATGCTATGTGCTCACACGCAGTCACCTCGTACCACTGTGGCCAATTAGCTGTGAGATTTCAGCATACATCCACGTGTGTGTGTGTGTGTGTGTGTGTGTGTGTGTATACACGTGATGATGGTCTGTACTCACTGCTCCGCCTCTCGCTGCAGGGATGAGGGAACATCCTCCCATCGCCATCTGTGACCTGGCTGACCACATCGAGAGACTCAGAGCCAACGACGGCCTGCGCTTCTCGCAGGAATACGAGGTAACATCATAAGACAAAAGTCATTATTGGATAGAATTCAAGTTTGTGCTTTGACAAGAGAAAGAGAGAGAAAAAAGACGACTTTTCATAAATGCAGTAAGAGATTATCTGCGTCAGATTTACTGACATTAGTTGATCTCACTCACACGTTATCCACATATTTGACTCGAATTACGATGTGGTACTGTAGAGTTCAAGGGTAAATCTTCTTAGCTTTATTACTGAGTAGTTTGTGTATGACAGAGTTTTAGAGCCACACTGAAGAAACAATATTGAAGTTTTTGAGAATAAAGTTATAATATTACATGGAAAAAAGTCCCAATATTATAAAATAAAAAGTGCAATACTACGAGTATTAAGTTGTAATATTACGAGAAAAAAAGTTGAAATATTATGGGAATAAAGTCACAATATTATGAGAATTAACTTGTAATATTACAAAAAATATTATGAGAATAAAGTTATTATATTACAAGAAAAATGTTCCACTATTATGAGAATAAGGTTATTATATTACAAGAATAAAGTTGTAATATTGCGAGGAAAAATATTGCAATTTTACAGGAAAAAAGTCGCAATATTAAGAGAAAAAAATCTCATAATTTTATTTTCAAGCATAATCTCAGCTGCCACCTGCTACAAGATGAGGGAGCATTTTGTGAGGTTATGCTTTGGTTTGAGCTTCACAAATAAGGAAATACTTCATCCTTTGTCACATCAGCATCACATTGGCTTCAGTATCAGAACATTGAAAAGATTCTGAGAGAAAACTGAGTCTATTCCCGAGGAAAGAATCACACAGATTTTCTCTCTTTAGTGGAAGAGAAAATGGCTTATAGTGTTCCACTGCAGGGCTGCTACAAATGGTTTTATATCTTTGAAGTTTTATAGTTTCTCCAGAAACAATTAGATTGATAATTAAGATTTTGGATCCAGGAGTGGAGCTCCGGTGAGTATGACGTCGATGCTGTATGGCATTGTAATGAATTGTAAAATTGAAGGAATTGGCCGTCACATCATGTGGATGAGGCATAATCACTGAAAAAGTGAAAAGAAATTGTAATATTACGACTTAATTCTGGAAGTATCTTCAGTATGGCACAGATGTCAGCCAGGACAAACTACCCTTCTGACTCTACCCCTAGATCCACTTGGTTTGATCCATTTAATGTTGGAAACTACTGTCATAGCAGGGCTTTTCTTTAAACATATATACAGTATACTTTACAACTGACACAGCTGGTAAATCAACAATCTATTTTCTCACCCAAATAGCTGAGTATATTTTCCACACCACTTGTTTATACTCATGTATGGAGCTGGTTTACTGTAACAGAGTCTAAGTTCAACACTGGGGGGGAAGGGGGGATTCTGCTAAGTATGCATTCTGTGCATTCTATCCAAGAATAATATTCCACTGCCTTTACCTACTTTAAAAAGCCAGTGAGGGATTATGGCTTGTTGATGTCCTACAAGGGAAGGTAATTTGCATTTAAAGTGGTGAATTTCCAAGCGGATAAACCAGGACAGATGGGTGCCCTGTTTATGTACAACAGAAGGAAAGAGGGCATATAAATTATGAAACAGCAACTGAATCAGCTTTTCTACCTTTCCCTGTTTCTTTCTAGTTTTTTTCTGACCCAGTGCAGAGAAATGTAGTGAACTTTTTGGAGCCTTATTGTTGTTGTTTTTGCCTTGCAATCACAAGAAATGCAGATATGACTAATGACGGGGGTGGAAAAACCGCAGCTATAATTGTTGCTAAAATATGTCTCAATGGGTGCATTCATATTACTTAGAATAAGATTATAAACAATAACATTATAAATATGGTGTTAAGAATAAGATTATACATAATAACACCAAGAACAAGAAACACATGCAATTATTAGATGCAGTGCAACTTACAAGTTAAGTAATTAGCCCAGTTTCCAGGGGCCATAATTAATTTCTTATTAAAATGGTAATGTTACATATTATTTTAATATGAAGTGGTGACCTTTTTAAGTTCCTGGCAAAACATGAAAATACATATTACCCTCACAGTGGGAGATAATGTTATTAATGTACCGTGCCCCATTTTTCTCAATAGAAAAGGGCTGGAATGCTAATGCTAGCTACTTAACATGTAAACTAACTTGCTTGTAGGAGAAAACTATGATTTATTTGTGTGTGTGCTAGGTAGTTAGCTACTTATTTGATTAGTTAACATCTCAAAAAATACATATGTAATACACATAAGCCAAAACTATTTCAGGAATATCTGCTTATTTGTCTGAAACTTTAGATTAACAGTATGGAGTAATGCTAGCATCAGGCTAACATCTTTTTGCTGACTCACTGTCATATAAAGTGGCTCTAAATTCAGGGTCAGGCTGTTGAAAACACTCTTATGTCACTTGTTCGCTTCTGTTTCATTTCACCTTGGTTCTATGTTTATAAATAATGTGTTAGCAACTGTAATGCTAGTAAAGTGCTATGGTCGACCATGTTGACCCCAGCCCACTTAAAACTCATCACATAAGATACACACACTCAAAGAAGCATGGAATAATGACATTTATTATGTTTTATTAGTTTTCTAATGAAAATTATTTGACACTCTCACCTTATATTTGCCCAAAAAAACAGTTTGAGTGCAAGTTCTGTCAAATCAACCATGTTAATAAGTATAACTGTGCATTTTTAAGTGGTTAAGAGAAATCCTTGGCCTTTTGGAGTAGGGAATATAGCATATAAATATGACTAGTTTTTCAAACGTTTTATACCACTTGAGAAAATATTGAATTCCTGAAGTAAAGTCAGCTACAGACTTTTCACAGGAGGCAGATTTATTCCCGATAAGACAATTTGCTCTCTCATCATCCTCCTCTTCCTCACATGTACATCACACACTGATATAGTGAAATCAGATTAAGATGGGATAAGGTGATCCAAGTACCACCAAAGGAAGCTTGCTTACCACTGGTGGTACACCCGTATACCACAGTTTGAGGACCATGGATGTAGACAGCATCACTGAGATGTGCAGAAGACATGTTAGCTGAAGGCAGTGAACAAGAAAAAATGCTTAGTTTTGTTCTTAATGAGCTGAGATTCTTGTGCTAATCTAAAAGTAATTGAATCATCAGGAACTGGACTTGCAGATTTCTTCTAAATGTTCCACCTCTCTACCAGGAAGCTTCTTCAGTTCTGGAAGTTTGTGGTTAAAGCGGGGAAACTTAACCTGTGTGAAATGAGTAGAGTGCTGACTGTAACTCCAGTGTGTCCTAACGACAGTCACTGGTCTGCACTAAGGTGTGATAGAAACTGCCATTTAGAGTCAACTCCAGTTGTTGGAGAGCTGCAGGTTGTTAACGATGGTCATTAAGAACCTGCAGCTGCCCGGGTTGTCACTCTGTTTTTGCCTGGGTTCCTGCTGGTAGACATGTTTTCAGTGTCTGGGCTTCAGGCTGGTTCTCAGAGACAGTGGTGAGAAAAAGATGACACATCATTGCATATTAAAAACAGTCATGCTTTCATCAGACCATCTGCAGTGTACAGTTTAATTTGTTAATACAAGCACGGGTGGAATTGGTACACAGCTGAGAGGTGGGCCCAATTATTTTGGAACCAGTCTCTTTGTTTTGTGACCGTTTGAGCTACAAATGGTCATAAAATGCTCGAGAAGTTTCATTTTGTGAGGGTATGTAGAGTACATGTGACTGTGACTGGTAAATTTAGGAGAAGAAAATGATCCGGGTCGCGGGGGCAGCAGCCTGTCCCCAGCCAGTCCTGCCAGCACCTCTGGGGGGGATCCCAAGGCGTTCCCAGGCCAGCCTAGATATATAAAATCCCTCCAGCGTGTCCTTGGGACCCAATTTAATTGATATGTCTCTTTGAATCGTTGACATTTTTTGGGTTTCGCACCCCACTGAAGAATCCCATTCCTGAAGCAAAACTTTCCACATCAATTCACCCAGACTATCCCTTTAAAGAACTTGAAGAACTCAATAAACTTTGATCTGCAGGCTTGCATTTATATTAGCACCCGGTCGACTCTCGCACACACACACACATTCTGTGCTCTTGCGTCCTGTTGCATGGAGCTTTCAGCCATTAGTCCATAGTGAGAGCAGCAGGGCTTGAAATGAAGAGCTGATAATGGTTGTGTTTTAAATGAGACCTGCCAGAGGATCTCACAGCTTGTTACATCTGATGAATGAGCTGCTCTGTTTGGAGACGGCTGGAGACCACTTTATTTAACGCGCGCGGCCTCCACGCCAATGCACGTCATTACATTTTAATAATTACGTCCATCTTTAACATGTAGAGGCACAAGTAAAACTTGTATTTGGCTTTTACCCCGAGCCCTAACTGTATGTGCTTTAGCAGGGAACACTGTCGACACTGCTGTGTACACTGCTGCTCATATTAACATTGGCTCTTAATGATAGGATCACTGGGCCGGTGCAAGAATATATTCACTGCTTTATCTCATCATTAGAAAGTCTTTTCTGAGGTGGAAACTGTTCGAACTCTCCTCACCAAAGCCCGTAGAGAAAACAGGTCATTTTTGCATCACACAGGAGTTGTTGACCAACTGCTGCCTCCATCAGTAAGTTCAAGTGTTTTCTTTGAATGGTTTCAGTGTTTGAAATCCTTGATTCGTATTTACCTAAGTAACACAAACTTACCAAATGTGGCAGCAGCTCCTGTGTCCCCATGAGCTAAAAACGCTGATTTTCTCCATGGACTTTGGAGCACACATCAGTTTCCACTCAGAAAAGGCTGTGTAACAGCAAGATACCATGTTCTTGTGATATTGAAGACTTAAGCAGGTGTAGATTTTATTCAGTGAGTCTTTTGTTAAGTGTGGTATGTTGGCTCTAGGTGTTCCTCATACTATTACTTTAAAGCGATATATTCAGTAGATTTGCATTTGTGTTTGTTTCATCATCACTGCAGGACATTTGTTTTTAGAATACATTATCCACGATAGAGTAATTAAGTCAGTTGGATGAGTTAGTGTTGTTAACTTCACACCTGGCTGCTTGTTGTGTTGTTCTTATTGTCTGTGGAGGCAGCAGCTCTGTGATAAATCTGACAGGCTGAATAAATGATGGACATGTCTCGTCACCGGGCTCCATGGTCTGTCAGTGAAGGGTAGACAAAGAGCCTGAGCTAAAAGGCTGTTAAATAAGATGTGCATTCAACCTGGTTCACCATTGTCATTATTATCAGTCGTAGACTGTGATTGGGGTGGAGCTGCAGGATATTAAAGGCCTTGTCTCTGCTTCCTTTTGCCTGTGTGTGTGTTCACGCGTGTGTGTGTCTTCTAGATGATGTACGATTAGCAGCAGGAGCATGAAAAGCATTAATATTAACGTGGCATCTAACCCTTCAGCATGTCATAATTCAGCTTAACTCACTCTTGCATCTACAGCCAGCAAACGATAGAAAGCGGCCACCAAACAGATCAGAACAAATGCAGAGACAATAGATTTGACAGAAGCACACTTCACAATCTGTTTTTTACTGATTTCTTCAGTTTGAACTGTAAAGCCAATGCAGAACTGCCTGAAACCGGTATTCTCTTAGATTACCATCAGGGGGCAAAAGGAATAGTCTCAAGTCTTTTTTGGTACAATACAATGTCCATTTTGAAAAGTATGTCCCTATTTAGAGTTAAACAGAGGAAAAAAGCACCGTATGGCTTCACATATTTGGTAAGATCCTTTTCTTGTGTCTTTGTTTGCTTCATCCAAATGTGGTCTCTTGAGATTTCATAAAACCAAGACACCACAGGACAAACTGCAAGTCTTGAGGCTTCAAAAACGTCAGTTTGTTGGTCCGCACACATGAATGCAGCTCTTTGAGGCTTTAGGCGTTGTTAGGTTCTCTCATTTACACACAGAAAAACTGAGAGTCTGACAGGAAGGACAGTCATCAGAGCCTGTGGGGTTCATCCTCTGGGGGTGATCTATTCAGACATATCATAAGATAAGATAGTCCTTTATAGCTAATATAAAGCATGAATAAAAGTATGATACCTGCACTTATCCAAAGACTCAGCTGAAATGTCAAAACCGTAAAAGGGATGACATAAAACCTTTAAAATGATTGGGCAAAACACCAGTACAATTAAATGAAATAAAAATGCAATTAAAAGATATATCAAGAGTAACTTGGGCTCATTTTAAAGAATAGTTGCAGTGAGAATGAAGTTGTTCCTGTGGCAGTTTGTATTGCTCCTTGGGAATTGAAATCTTGTACCAGATGGGAGACGTTCACAAAAAAATGGAGATAGAGTCATCATTAAAAATGTGGGCAGGTAGCCACTGTAACTATGTACTGTACAACGAGGGACTCTCCGCTCAACCAACTGCTCCATTTAATGAAGTGGCTCAGTCTGTTTTTGTCCTCGAAGAAGGAGTTCTGAACCATGAGGCTTAAAATCGGCTGTGCGTGACTTTTGAATTAAAACAAACGTCTTACATTCAAACCATTGTCGAATGAGTTAACACACAGTTCGCAAACTGCAGACAGGAAGTGATTTGTTTCATGTCAAGACCAACTGAGGCAAGAGCAAAAACGAGGCGACTGCAAACAGGTATGAGTTTGACTGCAAACACAAAGATTTGCCCGAGAAAAGTTGATGACTGCCTGTTTTCATTTGGAACAATCTTCCACAGCATGTTAGACACGCCCCTTCACTGTCCACTTAAAAAAAAAACACATCTTAAAACCCATTTTTACTCTTTAGCTGTCGACCCAGGACGAGACATTGGTTCTTATCCTTTTTATCGTTTTACTGTATGACTTGTGCATTTGTGTTGCATTTATATTTTATACAGTATTTTATCGTTTTATTGTTTCTTCTTAGGTCTATTAGGTCACACATTTTTACATTGTATTAGTTTTATTTATCTCTGATGTACATTGATTGGATTGGATTGACGTGGCATACAAATAATGTTGCATTGTTTCTGTTCGTAAAGACCACACAAATGGTGCTTTTCCACCACACAGTTCCAGCACAACTCTACTAGTACTTGTTTCGGTTTTTTTGCTTTTCCATCAGTGATAGTACCTGGTACTTCTTTTCAGTAACAATTCTGAAAACATGCGTTAATTTCGAACATTTAGCAAAGGAAATGTCTAAAATGTCAATATTTAACAGAGGAGTCTGGTGTATTTAGCGACAGCAGTGGTGCTGGTGATCGTGAGCCCAATCACTACCACGTTCAATGGTATTTCAGTTCAGTGACTGTGTCAGACGGAGTACTGAGTGATTCTGTGAACAAATCTTTTTAAGCCACTGATTCTAATGATTCAGTTACACCCAAACAACTGCTTTACAAGTCACTAGTTGGTGTGTTTGTGTCGCGTAGAAAAACCACGGCTATGATGACTCCGCCCACATTGAGGAGGTGCTATGAAGTCATGGAAAACGATACCAAACATTTTGAGTAAAGTCGAGCTGTGCCATGCCAATTCGTGCTGGAACTGGATAGTGAAAAAGCACCAAAAGGCAGAATAACAACAAGTAAAAAAAAAAAAAAAACACCAAAGACTACAGACTGCAGCTTTAAGAGAAAGATTAAAAACATAGCTATAGACTGTCGTCATGATTTTCCTATGTGGAGAAAGCAAACACAGCTTAAGAATGTCACACGGACATGTTTTGCCCTCTCCGGTCATGGTCTCGGCTTCCCAAACTAAACTGTGTTATCATTACTTTATCCCCCCCCTGCTTCACTGCCAGCTCTACATCAGAAATGAAATCTATGAGTCCTCATCTGCTCACTTTTAATAAAATGCTGGAGGTGTCCTATCACTCAACTTAATGCATGCTTTGGGGAAACATTATCCCAAAAACCCTTACTGCGCTGCTTCGCCTTCATCGCTGCATCTGTTCCATAGTAATATGAGGCCCTGAGCTGTCAGGTGGAACACTGGAGGGGATTTAGTGTCCAAACAGTCCAGTGGGGATCTGTGGTACTTACGCATCATCCCAGGCTTTTCATATTATAAAGCCACAGGCTGCAGGAGAGATGACAAATGACTTTCTGTCTCACATATATTTGTTGTAAACAACAGAAAGGAATATGGGTTGTCTTGTAATAAATAGTTACCGGCTCTCTCTGCCTCCCACCTTATTTTTCCCTCTTTCTTTGTCCCCTTCTCTCTCTCTCTCTCTCCCTCTCTCTCTCTCTCTCTCGTGTTTCAGTCTGTCGATCCAGGACAGCAGTTCACGTGGGAGCACTCCAACCTGGAGGTCAACAAGCCAAAGAACCGCTATGCAAATGTCATCGCCTACGACCACTCGAGGGTCATCCTCACTCCTGTGGACGGTGAGATACTGAAGCCTCTTTCACACTAATATTAGCAGGTTTTTTATTAGCAGGAACCTGGCTGGGTTCCCATGAGTCCTTGAAAGTTTGTGAATTTGAAAAAACTATTTCAAGGCCCTTCTAAAACCTCCTAAATAAACAAAGATCATTGAAAGTGCTTGGGTTTTGTGCAAGAAAAAAGTGAAGTAATATTTTAGAGATATTTATGTAAATGTCTCGCTTGTTTGTTATGACGCCACCTACTATTTCATGCCCTCTCTGCCGTTGACGTGAGATTCCACACAGAACAATGAGCAAGTAAAGTTAAACAAGAGAGCAAATGACGACGTAAAGTCTGCTAAATGAAAATTCCAAGATTTCTGTCTCAACGAAGAAAATGACAAGGACTGACTTTGACTTTGTCAGCACATTCAGTCCTTAAATTTGAGGGAATTGGTCCTGGAAAGTCCTTGAATTGTCAACTAAGGTTTTCAAATTGTGAATTGAGAAAATAAATATAGAGTTTTGATGTTTTAATGTTTACTTCTGTAGCTAGTACCATGTTTTTTGAAGGGGCATTTCTTTTCGTGATATATCTGTTGCCTTTCTCATGATATCTTTTGCATTTCTTCTCCAAATTAGTATAGAGTGCACACACTGGTGCCTGTAGTAAGTCACCTGCCAAGTTTGAAGCCTGTCAATCAAACCTTTCAACAGTTACGCGATTCAAAGCTAGATGAGCGCTGTCCCATGCTCTTTAAAGTAAGATTCACCACAAACATTAACAAAGTTAACTGCTATGATAACAGGTAGAATATGGATGTGCATCATAGTATTGGCAAACTGGTGGGTTCATCAAGGATCGGAGTCCATAAAAGCCTGCATGTATTCAGTCATTTGACCCTGGAGTTTATGCTGATTTAACAGTTTTCAACTGGATTTAAATTGGGTATTACGGAACAAGGAGACACATAAGACTCACTTTTCTGTGGTCTGGTCCACTTTTAACATCTACAACTCTCCTTGTCAGGAGTTCCAGGCAGCGACTATATCAACGGCAACTACATTGATGGCTACAGGAAGCAGAACGCTTACATCGCCACGCAGGGGCCGCTGCCGGAGACGCTGACTGACTTCTGGAGGATGGTGTGGGAACAGAGAACCTGCACCATCGTGATGATGACGCGCCTCGAGGAGAAGTCACGGGTGAGCCTTCATATTTTGAGTAAAGAGTAAAAATGATAATGAAGAGAGAGATCGTATGGT
Organism: Solea solea; assembly: GCF_958295425.1. Classification (NCBI taxonomy): domain Eukaryota; kingdom Metazoa; phylum Chordata; class Actinopteri; order Pleuronectiformes; family Soleidae; genus Solea; species Solea solea. The sequence continues at coordinate 22,957,566 of NC_081142.1, read as the reverse complement.
TTGGCTCAAATGGATTCACATATCATAATCATAAAATACAGATTTGTAGGTAATTTCAGTGGGGGTGGGGCTTGTTGCTTCATCCTTTAAGGTTACCATGAAATGCGCAGGCCTTTTTGTTTTTTTGCTTTTTTACAAAAGGAGTGCAACAAATAGTGAATGAGTTTTCATTATGTGGTCTGAGATTGTTCATTGATTACTCTGTAATCAAACCGTTTATAGCCTGGAACTTTTATCTGGTAAGTATGTTTTTTATTATCTTGTCGAGGGTCGTTCGGTGGAGAGAAATGTAGAGAAACTCTGGCTTAAAGACAACTTCAAGACCTTTATTTCCCACGTACACACATACTGAGTGGTACAGGTACACTGGGATTCTTGAGTGCGTAACGGGATCAACATTGTAAACACAAACACAAACACACACACACACACACAGCCTGAGAGAATATTGACCGAGCCTGACATGCAGCACAGGTGGCACAGAGGAGCTTGGCTCCAGAACAGCATCACCCTTCTGGTGGACATGAGGTATGAGGCGTTCACTGCCAGTCACAGGGCAGATGAGAGGTGGCAGGGCAGGAGGTGCTGTTTATGTGAGTAATGATGTCAACCCCGCTTCACATTAATAATTACTCCACAACCAAAGGGCACAACTGTAGCGTGCCATTATAATTTGTGACAGAGACCATCAGCCCTCAGCCAGGGTCGCTAACATCTGTCTGTGGTTCAACTTGAGGAGCACAAATTATTAGATGACTCTGACCTGTGACCAGGATAATGTCTGCTGCTGCTGCTGCTGCTGCTGCTGCTGCTGCTGCTGCTGAAGCTGAACTGGTTCAGAGCTGCTCTCAGTTCCCAAACATTCAATGCAATTATGGTAGAAACCCTGTGGTTAATAATTGGCCATTCCCAACTGTGCAAGGCCTGTAGGCTGAGATACACCAGAGACATTATAAACACAAAACAGACCACGGACATCATTCTGATTAGAACTGATGACAGAATGTGACACAGTTTATCACAACGTTTTTGTCCCAGAAGCTCATTATCTGCATTAAAACAGCTGAACCAGGAAGTGTGTATCAGTGAATGACACCTTGTGCATACACAGTTCCCTGAGGAATTAAAAACATTTTAAGTCCAATGTTTAGGAAAAGTTACTGATCTTTTTATGTGCTTTTATCATATTTGATTGATGATTCCATTTGCTGTGTGTATTTTTTATTTTTTATTTTTTTTTAAGTCCCAGCAACTATTAAAGGTCCTGTGGGTAACATTTAGCAGAGTTTATTGGCCGAAATAGAATAAATTACCCAGAAGTACAAGTAGTGTCTTCGTGTATAATTGCTTTATAATAAAAAATCATTTGTTTTTATAGCCTAAGAATAGGCCTTTAAAATATACTTCTGGCCAGGGACATAATTTAACCAAGTACAGTATCTCGCATTACCGTGTTCCTACAGCAGCCTGAACAGACAAACCACCCACTAGTGCAATTAATCCCACTTTAACTCATCTGTATCTATGGGAACCTCATGAGTTGAGAGACAACTTGATGTGCTTGTTAATTATGCCATTCTTTCTGTTATGTGAAGACCACCATAGTTTCCTGAGCAGAGGAGCTCTCCCTTTGTTGCATTCTCAGGTTTTACCATTAGATTTAAAACGTTCAATAGTGGTTGAATAGTGCAGAGTTTCATAGAGGGCTTTTGCTTACACTCCATAACAGAATAAAATGAAAAATACTTACCAGGTTCCTCAAACTACACTTTCCATCCATCCATTTCCTACCGCTTTACGCAGTGCTGTGCTTTATTTTTGTGTGGACACTTGGAGCTCTATGACACAAGTTGTTATATCCACTCTATTGGAAACGTCTGGTGTGGTTTCACAGCATCATACAGAGTCCGACACAACTTGGTTCTCCTCTATACGGAGCTCCCGAAGTAAATGGCCGTGTGGTGCCATCCTCTGCCACAAGCCTCCTAAAACAGCCCCCCCCCCCCCACTAATACCCTTGCCACTGGGTCTCTGATGCGCGATCGCGCCATCTGTTGTGTGCGGCTCCTGCGACCGGCAGCCAACTGTCCCCTCGAGTCAGCACTCGTGTCCAAGCGTTTGTTCTTGTCCTGCTTTGCCGTCAGCCAACACTAACTGGACACACACTGATTCTGCCAAACTGTCCATTATGTATGACATAACATATCTGTCGGCAAATTGATTCACTTCAGTTTATTTTTATCAAGTTGTCAATGTTGTATTTTTGTGGCATAGTTAAAAAAGTGAAGGATCCAGTTTGATAGGGTTTTCTGAGGACGTAGGTCCTGGTCCAAGGAAGAAAGGTTTCAATCTGGATTTAGGATATTGTTTATTTAATACATTTTAAACTATAGGTAACCTCACATGGTCAGGGAGCGTATTGACACTGTGGAACACTGAGGAACCTCTCCGAGCACAAGGTTTTGTTCAACTTTTGTTGTTCAACTTTTGTTCAACTTTAATCAAGTCTTATGTCACATTTTGGGTAATATAAATGAATGAATGAATGAATGAATGAATGTGACTTCTTCATTTTGTTGATTCATGATGACGAACTAGAAACAAATTTATTATTCATATTTACACAATAGGGCCACACGGTGGTTTAGTGGTTATCGCTCTTGCCTTTGCAGCAAGAAGACCTGGCTTCGAGCCCCGGTTTGAACAAAGGCCTTTCTGCATGGAGTTCAGCATGTGTGGGTTTTCTCCGGGTTCTCCGGCTTCCTCCCACAGTCCAAAAACATGCAATATAGGGATTAGGTAAATTGGACACCCTAAATTGACCATAGGTGTGAGTGTGAGAGCGAATGGTTGTTTGTCTCTATGTGTGTGTGTGGCCCTGCGATGGACTGGCGAACTGTCCAGCGTGTACCCCGCCTATCGCCCTATGTAGCTGAGATTGGCACAGCACCCCCCGCGACCCTCTGGTGGAGGATAAAGCGGTAGATGATGGATGGATGATGGATATTTACACAATAGACCAACAAAAACAGGAATATATGAGGCCAAAGACCAAAGACCAAAATATGAAATAGAAACAGGAAGACAAGAAAGCAAGAAGAAAAACATGTCATTACTCTACTTTGTGGCCCATGATTATATTCAATTTTAAACTCGTCTATTTTAAACACACAATTTCAGTTCATTAGTTAGTTAATTCCATAGAAAATCTCTATCTATATCTATCTATATATATACTGTATAGCCGTGTCTACAGGTCTAGAGATCCAATCCAATCCAACTTTATTTATAAAGCACTTTAAAAACAACAGCAGCTGAAACAAAGTGCTGTATATCAGAGATAAATAAAATATAGAAACTATAGATACGACATAAAAGACCTAAAAAAAACAACAACAAAACAGACAATACAAGACAATGGATTGTTGAGATTGTAAAAAACACCAAGAGTTGTTAGTTTGGATCATTCAACTGCTAAAGATTCAGATACTTCCTGAAGGAGACGCCAAACGCCAGAGCTTGAGAGAGTGAATATTTAAAGGTACACAATGTTTGGAGACAGAAATGTTACCAGCGTGAAACTTTGGAGGAAAGATCTAAGATAACTGGCTCATCACCAAATTCAGGAGTCGTTTAGAAAATGAAAATGTTGTGTTCTTGTGTTTGTGTTCAGGTTAAGTGTGACCAGTATTGGCCGAGTCGAGGCACAGAGACCTATGGGATGATTCAGGTGACCATGTTGGACACAGTGGAGCTGGCGACGTACAATGTACGCACCTTCGCCCTCTATAAGGTGAGAACTTTGAACGCAATGTTTTATATGTGGATGTGTTTCAGTGTGGCAGCAGACGACTGACTTTAGCAAGGTCATGTTAGTTTGTCGTCTTATGGCATGAGTCTTATGAGTCATTCTTACTGCATTCCACGTCTGCAGAAGACTGCTACACATTTCTTCTATATATCTATATCTACATCTATATTTATGTATAAGCCTGTGGTTCCTACTTTAACGAGGGTCCACATAAATCCAGCACTCCCTGCATGCACACATGCTGATCCTGCATTCTGTTTTAGTAGCGGTCATTTCTCACCAGGAAATTGCCCTCATTTGTGTTTCCTTGTCTTCTTGGAGCGCTGGGTTTGTACACGTGTGGGACATCCTACCAGTGGAACTCCTTTATGTTTGTGTACTTTTATTAATCCCTGTAGGGAAATTCCTCCTCTGCATGTAACCCATTGGTACCTTGCTCAGGGGTTACTGCAGCCCTTTCACCTCGTGGGGACTCGAACTGGCAACCCTCCTGTTACAAGCCAAGTTCCCTTTCCTATGGGCTGCCCCTATAACCTAATTATTTTTAACTCATGTGTCAAGAAGATGAGTTTTCTTTTTGAGAGCAGTTTCCCAGAAAAGAAGAAGCTTATTTTTCTTTCTTTTTTTGAAGCGTAAGCATTTATCCCATTTAAACATCTGAGGGTTATTTTTTCGCTGCAGAATCCACTTCTGAACCATTTCGTCAGCCCTCTTTGGTGTTTTCACTTTCTATACTGTCACATTGTGCTTCTGCCTCGCCTCTGTGAGCCGTGGTGTAAAAAGAAATCACTCCCTATGAGCAGCCTGGAAATGTCACTGTTCTGCTGTTGATAGGCTTAATCAGCACTGTGTGAACTCATTTGTCAGTGTCTTGAATGTAACACGTTCTTCTCTTTACGCGTGTGTGTGTGTGTGTGTGTGTGTGTGTGTGTGTGCGCGTGTGTGTGTGTGTGTGTGAGAGCAGAATGGCTCTAGTGAGAAGAGAGAGGTGCGACAGTTCCAGTTCATGGCTTGGCCAGACCACGGAGTGCCTGAGTATCCAACCCCAACGCTGGCCTTCCTCCGCCGAGTCAAGGCCTGTAACCCTCCAGACGCTGGACCCATGGTGGTCCACTGCAGGTAAACCTTACAACCTTATGATGAAACAGAGACCTGGTGTTAATGTCAGTCCTGAGTCCCCAAATCAGAAATAAACCAGTGAAGATCTGAAGACATCCAATTCATCCCGTCTTTCCAGTGTTTCGGATTCAGTCTTCTTCTCCTGACTCTGTTTTTCTGTCTTTCTAACTCACACCACACACACACACACACCAGGGAAATCTGTGTCACTTTTAAAACCTGATTGCTAACATAAAGTAATTAATTATACTAAATTAGTAATCACTATGATTACTCTGCCAAACAGGTGGCAAAGGCTCAATTTGTCCAGATATAATACAATGAAAACAATAGTCATGTACTGTTATGTAAATATTAAAGTTAAATTATGGAGATCAATTAAAAAAATAAATTACCACAAGACAGCTCCAAATGCATTTAATGAAATATGTACTTAAATGTAAATGTAATGTCGAGACTAACTAGGGCTTATAACTTAGATGATCAGAATGTTAATGGCCGTGTTTTCCCTCTGTGCTCCGTCAGTGCCGGCGTGGGCCGGACGGGCTGCCTCATCGTGATCGAGGCCATGCTGGAGAGGATGAAGCACGAGAAGTCGGTGGACATTTACGGCCACGTGACGTGTATGCGCGCTCAGAGGAACTACATGGTGCAGACGGAGGAGCAGTACATATTCATCCACGAGGCCCTGCTCGAAGCCGCGGTGTGCGGCAACACGGAGGTCCCCGCCCGCAACCTGTACGCCCACATCCAGAAGCTCACCCAGATCCCTCCAGGAGACACCGTCACCACCATTGAACTGGAGTTCAAGGTAGCTGCCTCCTCTTTAAAGTCCACTTCTGACTTTGTCAAGGGTGATGCTTGCTGTACAGACTGTAAAGTCCTTCAAGGCAACTTGTGTTTGTGATGCTAGGTTATATAAGTAAAGTTTTGCATCATCCGAGCCACGGGACCACTGAATTTTTGTGCAACCGCCTGCGCCATCGACTTCTTCGCCGACCATTTACCACGCTCTTTCTCTTTCATGTTTTTGTCCCGCTGCATTATAGAAACTTGTTGTCGTAGAGCGCCGGGTGTCCACACACAGAAATGAGCAGAATTTTGAGCAGAGTCTTGGGTTAGTACGGCAAGTACGTGACGTGACTGATTTGTCATCACGACGCAGCGATTGAGTGGCGCAGTGCTTAACGCGGCGAGTGGCGCGGTGAGTGACGCAGCGATTGATGCAGCGTTAGACGCAGCGTTTGACAACGAGTGACGCAGCGATTGACGCAACGAGCGACGCAACGAGTGACGCAGCGATTGAGGCAGCGATTGACGCAACGAGTGACGCAGCGATTGAGGCAGCGATTGACGCAACGAGTGATGCAGCGATTGACGCAACGATTGAGTGGCGCAGTGCTTAACACGGCGAGTGGCGCGGTGAGTGACACAGCGTTAGACGCAACGAGTGACGCAATGAGTGATGCAGCGATTGAGGCAGCGATTGAGGCAGCGATTGACGCAACGAGTGACGCAGCGATTGAGGCAGCGATTGACGCAACGAGTGATGCAGCGATTGACGCAACGATTGAGTGGCGCAGTGCTTAACACGGCGAGTGGCGCGGTGAGTGACACAGCGTTAGACGCAACGAGTGACGCAACGAGTGATGCAGCGATTGAGGCAGCGATTGAGGCAGCGATTGACGCAACGATTGACGCAACGAGTGACGCAGCGATTGAGGCAGCGAGTGACACAGCGTTAAACGCGGCGAGTGACGCAGCAATTGATGCAGCATTTGACACGAGTGACGCAGCGATTGACACAACGAGTGACGCAGCGATTGACGCAGCAAGTGACACAGCGATTGACGCAGCGATTGAGGCAACGATTGACGCAGCGTTTAACGCGGCGAGTGACGCAACGATTGACACAGCAAGTGACGCAGCGATTGACGCAGCAAGTGACACAACTATTGAGGCAGCCCACGTGAAATTCGCATCTACTTGCATCTGTGCATTGACTCAGTATGGTAACTCGATAAAACGTCCACTCCTCCTAATGGAGTCAGATCTTCTTCACCACGTCATTTCCTCATCTTTTAGGAATATTTAGGAAAAGTGTCAGAGCTTTTCTACGTGTTTTTGCATCAAGGTAAAGACGCCTTCAGGACAAAGAAGTCTCAGCTCGCTCACAAACCAGAAGCAGTAGTGTCGGAGCAGGTGCAGTTACACTGATAAAGCTCACTGAGGAGTTTTATATCGTTGCCGTGTCTGAGGATTTTAAGACACACTTTAAAAATCCTGAACAGAAGACTGAAGAGTTTGTTTTCAGTCTTAACTCCACAGTTATAACTGTACTCACATGTTCTCAGCCTTTGTTTTCTAACATGAATAATGTGTGAAGAGGAGAATCTGTGTATTTTACAGGGACTTGTGTTGACTTTACAAATGGAAATGAAAAGCTCTCAGGAGAAGCCGCAATAGTTGAAAACCCAGCGGTTCCAAAATGTCTCTGTCTGTCATGATCCATCTAATTTGAATTAATGGCATTTTTATTAGTTTCCCACTGGGAAAACAGGTCACGGAAATCTAATTTCACAGAAATAACATCATTACGTCGGCCAATGACGAAGTTCAACTTTGCCAAAGTTTTTTACACACAAAACACATTTCTTTGTCAGGGTCTGTTTGGGATTTCATTAATAACAAAACAGTTTAGTGACGCAGTTTGTGCACCGACCACACAGGGAGTGTGCCTGCTGTTTTCCACAGTGATTACATTTGAAAACTGCCATAATTAATATATTTTGAATTATTCAAACTACTCCCTTGAAGGTAAATAAATGCCTGGACTCTGGCTGTCTAACACGGAGATATAGGAGTGAACATGTTCCCTAAGATATTGTCGACTTGATTCGACACAGATTTTGTCAGGTGGCTAAAATGTATTTTTGTGTCTCATAAAACTGGACTTCTCCAAACACACTGTTTAAAAACCTGAATTATCACTTTAAGATTCGTAATAAAAACAGAAAATCATTTTTAACGGAGCATATGCCTCGTAAGAGCTGATAATGTAACAGATGAAGCGTTATGTGACAAAAATAATGTAATAAAAACAAAATAAATACCTAGTTTTCTAGTTTCTCATAGTTATTTTTTCCTCCTAATTAGGTGATTCAATGTAAACATGGTGATTGTGTGTAGTTTTCACTAAAAACACTTTCAACAGTTTTGACTTTAATTTCAGGCTGAAATGAACAATATCATACCACAATCTCACAACCACACATTAATATCACATCACAGTTTTAATGAAGTATCAACAATTACGATTCAGCGGTTATGCAAAAGTTTTAATTAACAATGTAAAACTGCATTGACCTGCACTGCACAAACAATATAACTTAAAATAATTATTTTTTGAGCAAAATGTAATAAAATGTAGACATTATCAGCTCTTACATGCCCAAACAAACAATTTAAAACAAGAGAAGAAAGATAACATCATCTATTTAATTTGGATTTTGTGTAGCTTACACTATAATAATTGTCTTGCAATTGATTTGATTGAAAATGCGATTTAAATCGCTTTAATTTACCACCTTTTAAGTGACAGCTTATCTAAATAGTTTGTAACGGAGGAACATTGTTCACCAAACCCATGTTGATCTGCAAGCTTACTGTTTTAGTTTTAGTTTAATTTGGACGTGTCGATTAACACCCTGCTCCTGTCAAAACATCGTCCATGTTGTAATTTTGTTGTTCCTCACCTGATTCCCTGAACCTTATTACCACCAGAAACCATTAATTTGAAAGGATATTTGAACTGAGAGACAGGTGGCGCTCATAACATTAAAGACGCTCCATCACTGAAATTAATGCCGTGTAAAAGGAGCTTGTGTTTTTAACGACGACTGTATTTAACAAGAGAAAATATCTGCAGTGAAGTTATGATGCGTGTTTACGTCTCACTGCACCTGCGACAGCTTCAGAGAGGGAATGAGACATCAACACACTTGTATATAGATATATATATACGTATATTTGTGTGTGTGCAATACATATGTGGTATATATGGAATTACTATGTCAGAGGTCTCACAATTAATATCCAGTTATAATGAGGTACGTTTTCTAAAGTGTTGACTGCATATGAAGACATTGACTTTATATAAAGACATTTATTTACCGTATATAAGGACATTTATTGACTGTATATAAAGACATTTATTGACTGTATATAAAGACATTTATTGACTGTATATAAAGACATTTATTGACTGTATAAAAATACATTTATTGACTGTATATAACGACATTTATTGACTGTATAAAAATACATTTATTGACTGTATATAACGACATTTATTGACTGTATATAAGGACATTTAATCAATGTTTATAAAGACATTTATTGACTGGAGGACATTTATTGACGTATAGAAGGACATTTATTGAATTTATATAAGGACATTTATTGACTGGAGGACATTTATTGACGTATAGAAGGACATTTATTGAATTTATATAAGGACATTTATTGACTGTATACAAAGAAATGTATTGACTGTATATAAAGACATTTATTGACTGTATATAAGGGCATTTATTTACCGTATATAAGGATGATCGGGGACTGTATATAAATATTAATTGACTGTATTAAGACATTTATTGACGGTATATAAGGACATTTATTGACTGTATATAAAGACATTTATTGACTGTATATGAGGACATTTATTGACTGTATATAAAGACATTTATTGACTGTATATAAGGACATTTACTGACCGTATATAAGGATGATCGGTGACTGTATATAAGGACATTTAGTGACTATATATAACGATGAAATCATCAAATGTATAGAAAGATAATCAAAAGACAACATATATATATGGAGACATTTATTAACTGTATAAAAAAATGAGTGACTGTATATGAAGAAGACCTGAGTGTATATACAGTTCTACATGATGCAGTGGAGGTTTGGAAAGAGGAGAGATTTTCCTCTTCAGCCTTTGTAAAAGAAGTGTATTCAGCGAGAGCTTAACCTCTGAGCTGCAGACGTCAGACTGCAGGAGAAGCTGAGGATGTTGGATGAGCGAGGACGGACTGAGACTCACTGGAAGTCTGACAGAATAAAGATATGGCCCTGCTGTGTTCGATGGTTTCACACAGGGTGAGCTGCAGCGCTCCACCAACCACCACACTCATCGCTCTGCACTTAGCTGCACCGCAGAGATTTAACCAACCACATCTGGAGGGAGAAGGAGGAGAAGGAGTTGCCCAATCTAAATTATGCTTCTTGCTCGAGCAAGCAGGACGGCTGTAAATCTGAACAGAGAATAATTAGCCCATTGAAAAGTTCTCTCATATTGACACTTGCCCTTGTAGTGCCAAGGAATCACTAGAGCCTGACAACAAAGACCCCTCCTTCCTCCCTCGCTCCCTCCCTCCCTCCCTCCTCACCACTCAACTGGCTCTTCAGAAGTTTCCTTCTCCTTGGTATGACATGCATTGGCAGCAGCTTGTCAACTTCAGCTCACAGTATATATTAGGCGGCTTGTTTTTACTTGTATTCAACATGAATTTTAACATGCACGACATCAAAAGTCAGAGAACAAAGGCTGATCATGTTCAGTGAATCTGTTTCCTGGTGTAGCTTCTTTCTTCTTAGCACTTGGTGCAGACAGCAGATGCCGGAGGATCAGGTTGTCTGACGCGTGTGTGTGTGTGTCTCTGCCTCTCTGCAGAAACTGGCCAACTCCAAAGCACATACCTCAAGATTCATCAGTGCCAACTTGCCGTGTAACAAATTCAAGAATCGCCTGGTGAACATCATGCCTTTCGAGTCCACCCGCGTCTGCCTGCAGCCAATCAGAGGGGTGGAGGGCTCCGACTACATCAATGCCAGCTTCATTGACGGATACAGGTGAGAAGTCAGTCCGCTCTTTCCTTTGGGGCCCAGACTAAAAGGTCTGTTGAACCAAAACCCTGGTGCGTTTACCCCTCAGTATGGTTCGTTTTTGGGTCAGCTTGAAAGAGGCTTGGATGGCTTCAGTGGATCAACTCTTATCCACACCTTTCACCTTTCTCCACCAGTGAGGAGAAGGGAGAAGCGTGAGGAGAGCCGGTCTGGCAGGTTCCAACTCTTCTTCCTCCGCCGCTTATCTAGCACATTTAGCCGAGCATCGTCACCCCAAAGTGACATGAAGTCGCCAACTGAGGTTTCTTGAGCTGCAGGTGTTGCCCTCGTTCTCCACAGGCGAGAAACAGTGGCGTGGGTTTCGCTGTGTTCTGGGGTGACGATGCTAGCTCAACTAAATGCGCAATCTTACCTGCAGAGAAGGAAGAGTTGGAGCCTCCCAGATCTGGAGGATGGACACTGGTTAATGGCATAATTCCTCCGAATCTGTTCCAATTATCAGTAGTTCTCCTTCCAGTTCTCCTTTGGGGGGCGTTGCTCATCACCAGACCAGCAGCAAAGATGAGCATTAATCTGCCGATGTGGGACTGTCAAACTAAACTTTACAGTGTGTGTGTGTGTATGTTCTTGTATTTGTTAAATTTTACATGACAGAGGTGGGAATAAAAGAAAATCTGCTAAATTTAATCATCATCACATATCATCCATAAGCTACCCTGATTTCTAAAGATCAGTGTCAAGAGAAGCTGCAGATTTGAAGGCACAATTTCCATAATGCTCAACATTTGTTAAAGAATTATTGATCATTAACGCCAGGAAAAGATCATGCCTCCGATACCTTTACGGGTTTTTTGCCTGTAGACTGGATTCTCAGCTCATTAAACTAAAGAAAACCATTGTCTGTAACTAAGTAGAGTTCATTTGTGTGCGCGTGTGTGCGTGTGTGTGTGTGTGCGCAGCTGATTTGCAAACACAGCCTCACGTCAGCCGTCAGCTCTGATATTGTTGAGTTCCAGAAGCACAGCACAGTCTTTGCAGAAAAACCTGAGCACTAATTGGAATAATATACTTTCCAGTGCACTATAGCAGAGTAAAACAGGGACTAATGAATCAGGACTTCCTCTTTTTACTTGTAGTGTGGGTTTGGTTGTATCACGTACTCGGCTGTCGGAGCTTAATGAAGTCCCTCGGGCATGGCGCCACCTAAGGGAGAAAAGCGAAGGAGGCAGGAGTGTCCTGTAATTCCTCTCTAATTCCTGTAGCAGTAATTAAGAGAAGGTGAGACGCGGGGAGCCGCAGCGCTCTGAGCTCAGCCTTTTAAAGTGCACAGTGTGGATTAGCACAGATTAAGGTCTGGAGGCATAGTCGTGATCAGGGAGATTAGTGCAGGTGTCCAGTGACCTCTCTGAGTATCAGCAGCAGTCATTCAGTCCGTGGTGGTGTGAGATAGAGAGTGCTACAGCAGCAGCAGCAGTGTATCATTAGCTCTATGTTAGAAGCGGATTAAATGGAATGGACTCCCTGCTTAAACCAATTATTATCAGTTACAGCACTCTCTTATGACTCCCGGTAGAACAGCCTATTCAAAATATGCAACTGTGCCGTTGTTGATGGGTTTTATGTAAATTGGAAGAAAAAAATTGGATTTTTCCTGTTACTGATTCGCACTCTTGTGTTATTCGTCTTTGGTTTGGGCAACGTTTCTTTGTCTTAACAGTTTCTTTAGAATATGTAAAGCATCGAGGCTGAGTGTGAGGGCACCTGGAATGGCGCTAATGATCCTGTGTTACATAAGAAAACTGAGTTGTTTCATGAACGTTTTCATGGAGGCCTTATATTAGTTTTGATCTCTTGTGATTACGTGCTTGTTAAAAAGCCTGATTTTAAAACATTAATTGGGTTTTATTAATGTCTTGTAAACACCTTAGTCTGACTAAAAATCGAGTCTTAGTCAGACTAACATACCTGGATAACATAGTCCGATTACTCCTGCATGTACACGCTTAGTCGGACTGGAGTTGCACTTGGCATTCTGCGCATGCACCAAAATGTCCTCCCCGCTCTTTGACCCGGAAGTAGAAGGAGACGATGTATAAACTGCGGTGGGACAACTCTGCAACCACAAGAGCCATGTACAGCAGGTACACAACATACAGAACCACAGCACCATCCATCTCACAGTTCTGTAAAGGTCAACAAGAAAATGATTCAATACACACTAGTTTATAGAGAGATCAGACGTGCACGGCCCATAAATGGATTTTCTCTTTATGTTTACTCTGACTCGACCAATTGTCCAGACTATGGTCTTAGCTCGACTGTGCAACTGTGCATGTAAACGTACTGAATGATCAGAACAACAGAAATGTGTCAACAAACAGGCTTGTTGTAGTTTACTAGGAGCGATGGTTGTCTAGAAATGACATCTAGCGAGTTCCGCGGGGGAACTCCATGGACAAAGTTTCTTAAAATGGCAGTTGTTCTTTGTGGCTGTCATGTTGGATGTAGACAAAAGCTGCTAGACTTTGATTGGTTCCCCTTTTTGGAGATTCAATAGTTGGCCAAAACCAAAAGATCTAGTCTAATCTCCGTCAGTCTAAGTTTCAATATGGTATACAATATTATAGCCACATTAGCAGGTCAAAACTATTTAATGTTGTGGAGTGCTCATTAGCAGCCAAACTATTTGTTTGTTTGATTGCACAGTGGTCAGTAATGATGCAGTTCTGCATATTAAACGCCTAACGTCTGACCTTCCTTTAATTGAAATCTTTTGTTAAATAGCTCTATATCCTAACGTGCTCAGTCTCCGTAAACGTTTCCATTATCCCACAGAACTTTATTCAATCACGAACCAGAACTAGTAAACGTGCCGTTCTCCTTCCCTCACAAGATGTGTTCATGATGTGACACAAGAAATTCTCACGCAGTCCAGGACTGGAGTTAAGCCAAAAGATGACGCCACTGACAGCAGTTTAAAGGGTAACTTAACCTCCTCTTATGAAGATAACTTCGCCAATGAATGACTGATTTTGAAAAATGCCAAGAAGTTGGCTGAGAGCGAGGTGAAAGGGAGAAGGAATAACATTCAAACACTGAAAAAAGGTGGTTTAGGGCTTTAATTGCACTTTAAGTGTGGTTTTATGAGGTATTGATAAATATTCAGAGCTGTATTTGCTGTGTTTACCACCAGACTGTTAGTGTCACCAGGAACCTGCCTGAGAAACAGATGCTCATCCATGCTGAGTTCAACCAATTAACAACAGGCTCATCTAATGAAGTCTTCAACTACTTAAGTCAATGATACTGTATCTTAAGAATGTTTCCTTAGCTATATTTAGCTTTTAGACAGAGTTTTCTGCCTGGAAACTAAGAGTTGCCAGTCTACTGCTGCCAAACAAAGGAATTAAAACACGAACGATAACAAGATAACACATTCAAACTCATTATCAACAATTCCTGTTTGGAAAAATCAGTGTGGCCCTTTGTGCATTTTCTCTGTGGACTTTGGTGCAGAGAGTAAGCAGTTTACACAGCAACAGTCTAACAGTGCAAGACAAATAACACAAAGAAATTCAGGATCCTCCGTTCTGTAGCTCTGCAGGTCCAACAACCCAGCAGCTTTGCTTCCTAAGTTTTTATGGTTGTTGTGTTTTGAAATATTCAAGTTCTGGCCCCAGACGCTGGTGCAGAGAGGAAATCCTCAGAGCAGGACAGCGGCACACACACACACAGCAGTGCCTCCAGTCATCACTGGTACACACACACACACACACACACATCCCTGAGCTCTGATGGAATCAGGTAACAGAAAACACTGGAGCGCCTCTGCTGCATGGCTCAACAGTGCCACCAAGTGGTAGCCTGCTGTGTGTGGCCCAGAGCTGGGTGGAGCAGCTGTGACAGTTCTGTCAAAAAAAAACACACACACACACACACACAAAAACAGTGCAACACCTGACTCGGCAAATCCATTGTGAGGGGAGCATAAAATGAAATATTTAACACCTGAGAGCTCCATTCAACAATTATGGGATGTCACTGAACTACTGTAATACTAATACGCTGTTAAAGGGATGTGGTGAAGGGTGAAATTCAGCTCAGCTGAATGTACTTTCTGTCCGCTTTGGCAGGAATGAGACGGCGCTAATGTCATGAAAACCCCACGGTGCATTTCAGGTGACTTGGTGTAGATACTATATACAATTGTATTTTATATACAACCTGACAAGACATTGATAAAGTGTAACGAAAACCCCTTAACCACTTTTTTTTCTGCTGTAATCCAGTGTATATGGGTAGTAGGTGTGGGTCAAAATATCAATTTGGTGATATATTGTCTTCTTTCCTCGTGTAACACAATAATTGATACACTAGTCAAATAATAGATATTTTAATTCGTAACTTAAGGAGCTCTAAAGTAAACAGTCCCTGCCAGTTTCACTCACCGTCTCCTCATGGTGGCGCTGCCCAAATGAGAGAGGGAAGCTTGGGTGGAAGTGACCTGTTTTGCAATTTATTGACTATCATAGAATCGTCGTATGGAGATATTATTTGTATTATATTGTGCGGTACCCTGTGATGCCCTAATCTAGCTCATGTTATTTGTATTGAAATTATACATAATGGGATAAAAAAATCGGTGTATCTACTGCCTCCCTCTGGTCAAACACCATCCATTGTTTTTTTTAGTCCACTCCTGCTTCACTGGTACAAGCTTTAATCAGCGTCTTGTCTAATCAGTGTGTTTTTATTCGCCGAGTTTTAGTGATAATAAAAACAATAATACTTTTATTTATATAGCACCTTTCACACATTAAATTACACATTAAGTGCTCAACAATACAAAGTACATCAGACAGGATGAAGTGCATAAATAGATAAATACTTATGGAGTAAGGAAAGTGTTTCAGACTCCAATAAAATCCGAATAAAACACTTACAGACGGGGGGGAAAGTCCTCCTGTCACCCTGTTTAACTAAAACGTTTTTTTGAGACGTTTTTAAAACCATTACCAGAGTGAATATGTCTGAAGTGGCTGAGTAAGATGTTCCACATTCATTTATTTATTTTATTGAACCAACTCTGACTGTGGAGTTGTGACCAATCAGGTCCAGCCCTGAAGCAACCGTGACCAACTGTTGCATCATTTCCAAACATCTCAATTAGTCGTTGTCCAGGCGCTTTCAAAACAAAACGAGCCGAGCGGTGTTGCCAAAACCACTAAGCTCCAAAAATGGGGATGTGTGGATGCCAGGCCTAAACGTAACAGATGATTTCTGTTTCTATAAATGCAAGGACCGTCTGTCTGACTGACTGTTCATCGCACAACTATGCAACAAGTGGCTTGACAGTGTTCAAACTTGGCAGGTGCCAACTTTGACGCTGTGTTGGATAAGAAATGCAAGAGAAATGGGAACTTCCACCTCATTTCAGCCTTTGGACTCCATAGCTGGGTCTTCCAGCCATGCATGTCCACGCACACTGACTGGGCTGAGTATAGAAAGAAAGAAAGAAAGAAAGAAATGGAAATGACATAGAGTGCAGTTCTGCCAGAACCCAGAGGAGTAAACACAGACTGTGTCTCTGTTTGAACTTGCAGGCAGCAGAGAGCATACATGGCCACCCAGGGCCCGTTATCTGAGACCACAGAGGACTTCTGGAGAATGTTGTGGGAGCACAACTCCACCATCGTCGTCATGCTCACCAAGCTGCGCGAGATGGGACGGGTGAGGCATCGCAACTGCACCTCGGGTCACGTAGTTAACTGTGAAACTGTAGCACACTGAATAATAACCCACATGTTATAAGGACAGTTCAGGATGCATGGAGCTATGATGATGAAGATGATGTTTTAAGAACATGTTTGCAGCTTTTGCCTCAACTTTAGAAAGCATTTTGTAAACCACTCACTCCCCGCACCAAAGCTCATAGAGAAAATGTGTGATTTTACATCACAGGAGTTGTCAAATATGTTATTTAATAAATTCTATGTTTTAAATCCTTTGCTCAGATTTACCGAAGTGTCACAAACCCTTCATAGAAGGCAGCAGTAAACCAGCAGCTCCCATGTCCCTGCGAGCTAAAAACGCTGATTTTCTCTGTGGACCTTGGTACATTTAGAGTGAGCAGTTTGTAAACATTAGTTTCAAGCCAGAAAAGGTCGTTTAACAGCAAGAAACTGCCGCACATGGTGTTTTTAAGACTGAAGCAGACACAGTTATTGCTAAGTTGCTGAAAATCTGTTTCTCCTTCAGGAAAAGTGCCATCAGTACTGGCCCGCAGAGCGCTCCGCACGTTACCAGTACTTTGTTGTGGACCCGATGGCCGAGTACAACATGCCTCAGTACATCCTGAGAGAGTTCAAAGTCACAGACGCCAGGGTGAGTTCACTGTGCTGTTGTTCACTGTGACGCTGTTGCCCTGTGTTTGCTTCAGTGCATACACACTTAGAAACACTATTTTTAAAACAAAGAATGTTTGCGCTGGCTGAATGACTCATTCATTGCACATAAAGGTCTTTTTTTGTCTCTGTATTTTTTTTTCTTTAAATGGGAGGGTTTGGGTTGCATGTTCCTCACACAGGGCACAGAGTTCAGAGGCGTGAAACATTATAACATAATAACATAATGTATAATGTATTATACACACATTATACATTACTACATTTTGTGCTCCCTGCTCCACGTTTACCTGTAATGTGTCTGGAAGCTTTGGCCTCGTGACCTTTGTGTTAAACCTCCGGCTCGTGAATGAGGTACACGGGAGAAGACGAAAGTAGAAGAGGAAGAAGAGGAAAAAAGGAGAAGAATGCAGTGTTGCACCACTGAGAACAGCAAATGTTACAAAACACCGATAACAAACCATTACATGAGCGGGAAAATGCTGATGGGGACTAGAAAGTGATTTTAATATTGAAAATAACCTCAAATGGATTGATCTATTATCAAAATCCTTGACGATTTATTTAGTCATCTATGAATAATTGATAAATCTGTTAAAAATATGTTATTATTATTATTATTATTATAATATAAATTGGCTAATTTCACATGATTGCGCATGAAAGAAATGGGCTCAACTTTTCCTAAGCTCTGAGATCACACAAACCACGCTGTGACGATACTTTGAATGAGGAACACAAGAAGGAGATTTAGGTATTTATTTATTTATTTATTTATTACCTTTATTTAAACTCTGAAATATATTGAGGAGCAACCTCATTTACAATATAGCCGAGACAAGACACAAAACATTTGAAAAATCCGAAATATCAAAAAAGTAAAGTGACAAAAATAATGAAAACAGAGAGGTCTAGCTAAAAACAAGAGCAGTTGGAAGTCAAATAAGATGCAATTATGGATTTAAATTGTCCTAATGGTAAAAGTGTGGTAAGTTTCAGATGGTTTTTGGAGAGAATTCAGTGTCAACAGAGGGAACCTGCAGTGTGAGTCAGTCCTTTGAACGTGTATGATGGAGACTTGCATTAAAAGATACTAAAGAGTTAATATAGAATGGTAAGAGACCAGTGAGAGCTTTAAAAATAAATGAAATCCAGTGTCTACACCTATTAGACACATGATGTTTGAAAGTAAGTTTGTCATCGATCCAAATTCCAAGATATTTTGTATTCGGAGACTGTTTCAATAGTTGTTACATTATTAGTGGAGATAATTTGATATAAATGAGTTTTAACAGCAACGGCACATTAGCGCCTCGTTACCCACAGCTTCCTGATGATTTCTGTGTCCATTTCCCTTCGTGCTTGTCAGGACGGTCAGTCGAGGACCATCAGGCAGTTTCAGTTCACAGACTGGCCAGAGCAGGGAGTGCCAAAAACTGGAGAGGGATTCATCGACTTCATCGGCCAGGTCCATAAAACCAAGGAGCAGTTTGGACAAGACGGACCGATCACTGTCCACTGCAGGTGAGTGAATGAAACCACACACAGACAGTGGAGTCAACACATAAACAATGTTTTAATGTCATCACTCAGGCTCACCAAAGTGTGAGGAACTGTCTCCTTGTTCCCACAGTCCTCTCAGACGGCCTCACAGCTGTTTTTAAAACATCAGAAATGTCAGGACAGCGTTTGACAGAATGGACAAATGCGTTGTTGTTCAGTCCAAAGCAGCTGCTGACTGAAACGATCTTATAGCACATGGTCTGAAGCGTGTCCAACTGCACTTTTCTTCCTAGTTCCACAGCATATAATCTTAGCCTTAAATCAAACCAATCAGAGTTTCACTTGTCGTTCCCTTTAAAAGACATTTGCACCTGTATCTGGTGCACTGCTATTTAAATATCTTTTCTTATCTTATCTTTGTATAAAGTGCTGCCGTGTGATGAACATGCTGCTTTGACAATAACGTGTTTTTCATCAGTGCTGGTGTTGGACGGACCGGTGTGTTCATCACCCTGAGCATCGTCCTGGAGAGGATGAGGTATGAAGGCGTGGTCGACCTCTTCCAGACGGTCAAGACGCTCCGAACTCAGCGGCCGGCCATGGTGCAGACAGAGGTACGGTGGGAGGAGACACGAGAGAATGGGACTTCAGTTGGTTTTCAGACAGGTTTTTTCTGAAGTGGTCCAGGAGAGGCTGTTATGTGAGAACACAAAAGCTACTTCAAAACATTTCCCACAACTTGGGCAGGTGGACGAGTGTCTTGTGACTGTGAACATTATTTGTCCTCGACAGTCTCCAGCTGTTTTTCATGTGAACAGCAAACTCTTTCAAATGTCTGGACCCAACATTTGGGACATTTTCTGGAGTTTTTTTTATCTTAAAACAGCTGCAGTATAATCTAGTGAGTTTGGAGAGTTCAGATTTCAGCGCTGCACACACTGGTGCGCTTTAGTGAGTCACCTGCTAAGTCGTGGACAGTTATGTGATTAACAGACGTTTATTATTAGCATTTATAGATAGATGTGGGACAGGTGGGACGGCACCCTAGTTCTACTCACTGTAATGGAGTTTTCCACGATTTTAGAAATCGTGTTGGAGATTAACGTATGTTTTCAGGATTTTTTTTTTAACTGATCGACAGTTCAGCATCGTTGGCTTTGATTCTTGTGTCGGACGCTCATGACTCTTGATGACACACGCTGACCAATCAGTGATCGGCAGTCTGTTGACGACACATTTTAGTATCGCCTCAGCTCACTTAGAACCTCACCAGAGCAGGGACCAAAAAAAGAGTTGATCCGTGCCGTGCTAAAACTGTATAATGGAAAAGTGCCATAACTGTCCCTGTAAGTGTCGCTGACTAACACCCTGTGTCTGTCACTACAGGACCAGTACCAACTGTGTTACCGGGCTTCTCTGGAGTACCTGGGAAGCTTCGATCACTATGCAACATAACCCTGCCCGCCCAGACAGATAACACTCAGAAGAATTTGGTGTCTCCTCTGAGCCATAATAATCCACTCAGCTCCAATCGGCCCCTGCAGTCTGATGAGGAGGTTACAAGGAAGACGGTGGGGGGGGGGGGGCGGGGGGAGCAGGAACTGGAAACCCCTCCACCCCCAGCTGGACTGTACCATAATCCTGCCACAAAACCAACACCAAAACCTCCCAAACTAAAAAAAAAGAAGAAAAAACAACCACCCTGAAAGACTCCCGCCTCATTCTCCTGTCAACAACCCCCCCCCCCATTTCTGCCTCCTCCCAATAGCAAAAACAATCTTTTTCTTTTCTGCTATTGTCATTTATATTCATCATTACTATGCTGTTATGGATATTTAGAAATGATTTTGTAATCACTTACACTGGTTACTATATGTCTTAATGGGTCTTTTTGTTTGTTTGTTTGTTTTTTTTATTTGTTTTTTTGAACTTTTAATTATTTTTATTAGCACTAAGAACATGTATTTTCAACATGCTCCGATTTATTAATACCGCAGAGCTTATACTCACAGCTGCTAATCATTTTTATTTTCTACCATAGATATACAGTATATATATATGATAGTCTGACGTTATCATCACTGCACTGGACCTGGTCAGCGGGGGGAACATCGTGGCTTTGACTCCCTGTCTTCACATCCAGCAGAGTGGTGACGGTGATATCACAGATAAAATATACGCAGAGCTAAATACATCGACAAAGACTGGTCACCTGGAAACAGCCACCACAGATCTGAACAAACAAAATATGCTGTTGGATTCAAGTCAAATATGTGTGAAATATGTGTGACGACTTAAAATCCAAGTCACTGCATGAAAACAGAGAAGAAAAAGACAAGTTCTCACTCATTTTGTACCAATTTATCCTCCGTGTGAGGGTCGCGGGGGCTGCTGGAGCCAATCCCAGCTGACACGGGCTGAAAGGCGGGGTCACATGTGTCCAATTAACCTCTACATGGTCGTGGACGATGGAAGGAAACCGGAGAATCTGGAGAAAAAAAGCCACGTGCACACACACAAAGAACATGCTTGGGATTCGAACTGGTGACCTTCTTGCTGTGAGGCGACATTGCTAGCCACTACACGGCCCCATGTTGCAAGTTATTTTCTAGAATTCAACCAAGACTAAAAACAGAGCATGACCCTCATTTATGCATAATTTCATCATTTTATTTCGTCATAATAATCCAGTGAAAAGACTTAAACACAGACACAGAATGGACCCATAATCAGATGGAGATTATTTTATCACCAACTACTGTAGTAGAGGAGAGCAGTGGATTAAATGGCAGGTAGACTGTAAGCAAAAGACTTATGGAGATGTGATACACCTGTTGGCTCCGCCCACACCTGCAGACAGAGACATCAACATGTGTTTAATGTTGTTTCAGTAGCATTTCCATTCACATTTGGTCCCGTTATGTGTGTTTAAGGGCTCGTACACATGAGAAGGGAGGATTTGAAAAGGTTTCCTTATCAAACCAGAACCAGCAGAACCAGCATTTGGGAGCTCTTAACTGCTAGTTTTTTGTTGTTGTTGAAAAAAACAAAACTCAAAACTCCACCCTTGTTTACAACTAATACACAACGTTTGGAAAAAGATGATGTCATAAGCTCCACCTAGTGTCAAACATTCGCTGTTGTCAGCTTCTACTTCTAGCGTTTGGAGTTTGCACTCGGCTAACGCGCTCCATGTTGTCTTTACTTAACTGCAGCGTGGAGAGTCATTTTTGGGGGGTATCACGTGTTTATGAAAACATTTCTTGTCTTTACTTTTTTTTTTTTAAATGCGTTCATAGCGACGTAACCTTTGTCCATTTCTGTTTACGATGCTAATATTAAGCTTAAAGTTTTTGATAAGTGAGTGTGGAGAAGCTAGCAGTGGCAGGCTACACACTACACTAAAAAAATACGATGATATGCCCCACCCCCTTATGTTGAAGCCCCACCCCTAAAACACTGGAAGTCATCTGGAGTGAAACGGTTTATTTCGGCTGTACTTTATCTGCCGTTGTTTGCCAACTTATGGCTCCCGCCTCAGCTTCTCTGGCTTTTTTAATGAAGACTGGTCATGCGACATGAGAGTGTGGGCGGGGCTTGTGTGTACAGGTGGACAGGTCAGATAGTCTTTTCATGAGGTCTGAGTGAAACAATGACTGTTTTAGTGTTTATTACAGTACTGCTACCATTTTCCAGAAAAGCTGATCTATTACTGGCTCTCGGGGCGTGAATTGGATCAGAGACAAATTACAGACCTAAGCTTTAAAACACGGTAATATACACTCCCCACTGATGTTCTTCCTGCTGGATGTCTTGATGCTGAATTGGGGATTTAAGTGTCACTATTAAATCACACAGTCTCAGATGCCTTTTACCAGGGAGATTGAATATGGTTCATTGTCATTGTCATTTTCTTTTTTTTTAATCAATCAATTAGACTTACATTTATAGATCACTTTTCATACAAATATAAATTGTAGCACAAAGTGCTTTTACACGATAAAATCAGAAGACCTGAGGGTTCTAAAAGACTTAAAGGGTTAAAGCAAGTCAGATAAAGACCATTAATTACTGTAAGAGCTTTAAAAAACAATAAAAAGGAGCTTAAAATTGATTCTGAAACTCAGAGACTTGAGGATTGGTGTGATGTGTGCACACTTCTTGCGTACTCGTACTTTGCACAATATTTCCAGATATTGTGTTGGTACAGTTCACAACGTACTGCACCAAACACCACACAGAGGAGTGAGTTTCAGTGTTAATTCCCTTTCATGACTTTCTGTTTGCACACATGGCTTCACCGAGACATGATGCACACGACGACGTTCCCGGATCTGATGTATGATAATAGTACGGCTCTACTACTTCGTCACTGTGTTGCAGAGGGACAGACGGAGGTTTTTTTTGCGCCGGATGAGATGAGATGAGGAGGTTTTGGATAGAGTGGGAGTTTGTGCTGTCGTGGTCCTATCTGTTGTATACATGATCTGTTTTCTATTTGTTAATAAAAAGCAGAAAAAATGTCTTGAAAATCTTGATGTTAATAAACTTGACTGGGTTTGTAATACAAAAGTGGTGGAGTCTTTCACTCACCGGTAAGTGGACGTGCGCACCCCGGATATGCCACTGGTGCCAAGAACCAGCGTTGGAACATGATCCGAGGTCCACCAGGATTCAGCAAGAGGTGAGTCGAACACTGGGCAGGTAATTTAAACTCAAATAAATGAGAAGATTCATCAGCACTTTAGTCATTTACAGTAATCTACAGAAAGTAACATGAAAACAAGTCCAGTGAAACAACTACCACTATCAGTGCTTGTAAACTTCTGCACATACACATGAATAGCAAAAATGACGTGATTTGTCCTAGGAAGAATGTCATTGTGGATAACTTATATGTTCTTTATGACTTGGAAGAATTCAATTACAGATATCTGTAATACATATCCATTCTAGCTATTAAATATTAAAATGGCCACATACTTAAGGATTTAAAGATATCTGGAATTGAATTTTGACTAGGAGAAATAAAGATTTAGATATCTCTAAATACAATTTCTACTAATCTAAAATGTTATGTTAAAACGGCTTGCCATAAGCATCAGTATAATGTCATTAGGATTAGGAGTATAGGAGAATATATATATATGTATACATATATGTATATATTTGTGTGTGTTTTTGAAGTGCTCAGCTATGTGCTGAGAAAACCCTCAAAAGCAAAAAAATGCTTAATTATTACAAGTGTCTAATGTTTGTCAGATTATCTTTCAGATATTAGGAAAGAGTTCTAGACGGACAGTGACTCCAAACCCGTGTCTACGTCCAGTCCATTGAGTTGTGGCTCCAAAACACAGTAGCCAATCAGTAGGCAGCTTTGTAGTTTGGAGCAAGTGTAATTCCAAAAAGTGTATTTTCAAACAAATCAAATAACATATTTTTTAATGATTAAATCAATGTTGACACAAATCTAATTCCATACCAGGGTGGACCAAGCCAGGACCACAACTGGGAATCTCTCCATCGTGGAGAAACTAGGGGCCCCTCTAACAGCATATTGCACAAGGCCCCCACAAAGCTAGAACCCGCCCTGGTTTCAGACCGTCCACTCCTCCTCAGCCTCAGGAAAATCCTGCCACTGCTTCTCTGAAACTACAACACAGCAGAAGCATGGGCTGCTAAACGGGGCGCCGTGATTGGCTGGAGGGAGCACATAAGCCCCGCCCCCTCCGAGTTCCATGTAAACAAACACACACTGGGCATGCGTCACTGGAATAATGGAGGACTGTCTTCCCCACTCGAACTGATGATGTCGGTGTTTCTACTCTTCTACCTGTGACCCGCGAGTGAAAACAAGTCGTCGACACTTCAGCGCGTGTGAGTGAGTGTTTGTGACTTTTGTCGCTGCTCGGTTTTGTCGGAGCGAAGGGGCAACTTTGCGTGTGCACGCGCGTTCAAAGTGACGCTCTCCCTCGGCGTTTGCTAGTCGCGCTAGCCGAGAGCAGAGGCAGCTGTCACATCCCCGCACTCCGCTACACACTCAGCGGTCGCTCCTGCTCCCAATAAACAAGCGTCCGCTGTGGCGAGGCCGCACACGTTGAGTGTAGAAATGCCGTGTACTTCCGTGAACTCCTGAATGTGACAGTGGTTTGGTTTTTGTTGAACAACACTTTAAGTTTTCCAAAGAGGCAAGTACAAGCTATCGATCTCGTAGATAGCATTGTAAGCTAGCGGACAAGCGGATTTTTTTTCCCCGTGAAGCGGCGCTGTCATTGGTCCACAGTGTCAGACAGACGTGGTGCTCGGCCAATCACAGAGTGAGGAGCGGAAACAAACCTGCCTCATGTCCCGCCCCCAAGATTTCTCATGAAATTTTGGCTATTTTTCCAAGCTACGAGCAAAGTACAATACCACATTACTAACACAGTGCGAAGTCGCCTTGATAAACCATAACAATAGTTGTGATGTTTTATATGTATGAAACTAAGTTATTTTCGACAACTCCTGCACTGTTTTTATTTATCTTCTCAGTTTCATTGTTTATAAGATAAGATAAGGTTAGTGTTTGTCACCGCAGCAAATACAGTAAAGGTAAAGTTAATAAATAATAAACATACATTTGTACATGTGAAAGTACAATATAGAAAAGCATATTAACAATAAGAAGACCATAAATAGGTTAAATAGAATATACATTATAGACTTTAAGTCTGTTATCTTATTTTGTTTTGGCTTCTTTCCATTACTATTTATGTGTAAGTAGTAGGGGTGGGTCAAAATATCAATTTGGTGATCTTTCGTTATACAATATGGTAAATCTCGATATTTGAATTAACAAATTAAGGTGCTGTAAAGTAAACAATCCCTGCCAATTGTCTCCTCGTGGTGGCGCTGCCCAAATGAATGAGGGAAACTTGGGTGGTGGAGAAAGCTTTGTTAAGAGATGCCCCATCCACGTTCAATACAAAGACTTTATGCATTTTGTTCTGTATGTTGTGAATAAATCAAGAAATCCTGCACTTTTAACTTTTCACGTTTTGTTTTCTGCAGTGAGACAGATATCATGATGTACAGCTATATGATTGTCTTTACATATCATTTAGCATTGTCTTGCCATATGTTATTTATCACAACATACTGTATGTATATGCACTTTCTGCATATTTATATGTGTGTGTATATATACAGTATATATATATATAGTAAAAATCAGTACACAGAAAAATAATTAATTAACAAAAGACAATGGCAAAATTCAGGCTGGTACATCTTTTGGATTGAATAGTTTATCAATTGTAGGCTCTATCATTGAAAATAGTTTGATATTTTTATGTTGGAGTGTCAACAAATCACTTTATGTAAAGATCTGAAATGGAATAGATTTTAATGGAATTGGAATTTAATTGAAGATTGAGATTCTGAAAGATTCACACCTCTAGAAGGAAGACTCCGGCCTAATACTATCAAGCTGAAAGGGGGCGTTTCTCTCCCTAAGGGAATAGAGGTGGACATACAGTTGCTTAGCTTAGTTGAGCTACAGCTGTAGCGGACACAGAGAGGAAGGTACAGGGGTGAAAATATGTTGCTTTTAAAGTTATACCTTTAACTGTCAGTGTAACTAAAATGTCCATAAACACGTCTTTGTGTTTTCCAACAGAGTTGACGTCAAACTATTAGGACAAGATGACCACAGACGCGCAATCCCAAACTGACGCCTCCAAGGTGATGACGTTCACACCCTCGAAAGAGGAGTTCAAGGACTTCAGCCGCTACATTGCCTACATGGAGTCACAAGGAGCTCACAAAGCTGGAATGGCAAAAGTGAGTAGCGTCTGTGGATTCATCAAATTATTATAATGTCCTGTATCGATGGATTGTTTCCATGAAATCAATCATAACAGTTTGGAGTTGGAATAATCCACAGCTGAATGGAAGTTAAGATTTGTGAGTTAACAAATCAGTCTGTGAAGAAAAGGAAGAAATGGGTGGAAAATTTTGAATGAATTCATCAAGTTTAAAATACAAGTAGATGACACTTTTATAGTTTTTCATAGCTCACACAAACATCTCAGATAGACATTTTTTTCCCATTTAACAGATATAATCATAACAATGAAGCAACTCATTGTTTTTCCTCTTTAATTCATTTCCAGGCTTTTGCTTATCAAGGGCAAATTTAATTAACTACCCAGAATTGCACATAATTCTATCTGTCACAGCCTCACTGCTAATAAATTAACACTAGGTCTACAGTGAAAGAAAAATGTGTAAGGGGAAGAATCACATGAAGTCATTGTGGAGAAATAATGAGGTGGTGCTCAATGGTCTTTCTTAATAGAAAGAAAAGGACAATATACAGTCAATACTGAAGAAGAGCAGAAAGTAAAGTTTGCACGCTGCAAAATTTAATGGCACTAATTCCAATTTTTTATTCACTTTGTAATTAAAAACATCCACCTTTTTGTCAAAGACTATTGACTGACTTTCAGTCAGCATAATTCATCGAAGCAATCACCAGCTTTTCTTTGGTTTTATTGTTCAAAATTTCCATATTAATGTACCTCAATTAATCTGATAGGTCACAGGATGTCATTTTGTTTCACCTCCTTCTCCTGCAGGTTATTCCACCTAAAGGCTGGAAACCCAGGCGAACGTATGATGACATCGATGACCTGGTGATTCCTGCTCCTATTCAGCAGGTAGTGACGGGTCAGTCAGGGCTGTTCACGCAGTACAACATCCAGAAGAAACCGATGACCGTCCACGAGTTCCGTAAAACCTCAAACTTGGACAAGTCAGTTCACATTGTTCAAATGTTACCTGTGAAGTTGAGACACCAGATTTTTCTTCCTCTTAGAAGCTCACAGTGTTTCTCCTTCTAGGTTCTGCATTCCCAGATATGTGGATTTTGATGAGCTGGAGAGGAAGTTCTGGAAGAACCTGACCTTCAATCCACCACTGTATGGGGCTGATGTTAGTGGAACGCTGTACGATCCTGTGAGTGGTTAAAAAAAACATTCAATTTTATGGAGACATGTTCAACTTTTTCTGTAATTTCTTGTGTCCTTGATCAAAATAGCTTGTATTTTTCCATCAGTGCTGCTGTGCCACATCCACACTCCTCTGTTTTCACTTTAAAAACACATCACACATCTGCTACAAGGATGAGTTTTAAAATGCTGTTGGCTCCATTTTAGTTTGAAAACTCAGGGGCAGCTTTTTAAAATGAAAGCATCAAGGTATTATGTATTATATATCGCCTTACCATACTGTCTCTCCTCCACAGGATGTGACTGAATGGAACATAGGTTGTCTCAACACCATTCTGGACACCGTGGAGAGTGAGAGTGGCATCAAGATCAAAGGAGTCAACACGCCGTATCTGTACTTTGGGATGTGGAAAAGTGCCTTTGCATGGCACACAGAGGACATGGATCTGTACAGCATCAACTACCTACACTTTGGAGAGCCCAAATCCTGGTATAGTTCAACTTTTTTTTTTAAACATAACCTGCACTTTCAGTGTGTTTTTGTCAATTTATTTGGAGCTGATCGTCAGACATTTTCTTTAATTCTTGTTTTTATTTTTAAGATTTTATTTTACGTTACAGCAGCGTGAGTAGCGATTTGTTTCGCTCTGCTCTTTTGACTCCCTCTCTAACTGTCACTTGGTCAAACACACCAGCATACAGTATAATAGCACATTGACTTCAGACACATGTGCACAGTCAGACTTGTTAATAATGATACATTTTGCCTAAAAAGTGCTTTTAAAGAGTCTCCAAAATGCTTTAGTCAAAATCACACAGTAACACATTCAATGATTTGTGATTTGGGTTACAATAGTTGGCCATCATAAAATGTGGGTCGCTGTCCCAAACAGATATGACGTCATGAAATTTGAGTAAAGGGTGGAGGAAGCCAGACCCAGGCCTTTTCTCAGTATCCATACTTGTCCGCACTTGTGCGTACTTGCATACTCCCTTTCTTGTGAAACGTCATCAGCCTCAGTCCAAGTTCTGTTCCAATTCTCAAGTACGCGAGCAGTGAGTACGGTTCTCGTTTTACCAAGTATGCATCGGGTGGTGACTAGGGATGTCCTGATACAACTTTTTCACTTCCGCTACAATACCGATATTGCAGCCTTGAGCATTAGCCGATATCAGCACGAATCATACATACTTTAATTACTTATTTTGTAGTGTGGAATGTTAGAATAGGCTTGATCAAGTGATATTACTTAAACAGAGAACGGCTTCGTAGCCTTGTAGCTTCGGCTGAACATAGCAGCAGATAATACAAATATAAACCTGAAATCAATATTTTTCTCTGTCCTGGAACACAGTTTAAGGATCATTTGAGGCGAGAAATTAGTCATTTAGAATTCAAACATGTGGTTTGTCTATTAAGATATGACGTTTATAGTGTGGCAGCGACGTTGTCGGAGGTGATCAGCTCCGCCTCTGCGGACGCTCGGTGCTCACAGTGCCCGGTGCAGAGCAGCGTTACCTCGGCCTGTCCTGATGAAATGATCCGCTGGCTGAGACGTCTCGGTCATTAGATGCTTGGTGTGATCCATAGATTTGTTGTGTTATTTTGTTTTTAATGTAAATGTTTTGACCTGACAGCACAGTTTGAAAGTTTGTATATTATTAATGTTTTTACTTATTTTAACTTTGAATTTTAGATTAACAATAAAGTCGCACAGTCATTGTATCTGTATTTAAATATAATATGTAAATACATATGTGTGTGTGTATGTATATGTATATGTATATATATATATATATATATATATATATATATATGTATACACACTACTGCTGTAATATATTTTTTTAATATTTAAAATGTGAAAATAATAACAATATATATGCATTTATTAAAAGTATTTCATATGAAACAAACGTAAACGTACAGCACTGCATTTTAACGTTGGTGATAATGGTGTTACAGAGAGAGCTCAATATTTTCTCAGG
Organism: Solea solea; assembly: GCF_958295425.1. Classification (NCBI taxonomy): domain Eukaryota; kingdom Metazoa; phylum Chordata; class Actinopteri; order Pleuronectiformes; family Soleidae; genus Solea; species Solea solea. The sequence continues at coordinate 22,927,834 of NC_081142.1, read as the reverse complement.
TGGTACTTGGTATAAAAAGGTTTGAGAACCACTGGTTAACAACAAATTAACAGCCCTCGCAGAGAACAAGCAGAGGTCTCATTTAAAGTATAACATACTGATTAAAGAAGAGACAACGTTAGCTTTATTGCCATCATGAGTCGTGACGTGTTTGTTCTTTTTTTCTCCTCAGGTATGTGGTTCCACCAGAGCAAGGGAAAAGACTGGAACGACTTGCCAAGGGTATGTAATATGTATGTGTACTGTATGTATTTGTGGGTTCTTGCACAACTCCAAAGACTAATTGCAGCATTAGCCAACTTTATTCACCCTGCTGATTCTCTAATTTTAATGAATGGGTACTACAGGTCTCTTAGAAGTTTTAGGGATTTTTTTAGGGAATGTGTACATGTTCCACCAAATATTCTAAAAAGATATGATCACCAGAACAGAGCATCCGCTGTAATGATGATGTTCATGGTTTTCTGTATTTTCAGGTTTCTTTCCAGGAAACAATCAGAGTTGTGAAGCCTTCCTGCGCCACAAGATGACTTTAATTTCACCCTCGATTCTGAAGAAATACGGCATACCATATGAGAAGGTGAGCCTCCGTTTTTTTTTTGTTTACTTAAACAAAAGCGGAATTCAGCCCTCATAATGCTGTGTTGTGTTTTTATTCAGGTCAATCAAGACGCGGGACAGTTTGTCGTGACCTTCCCGTTTGCTTATCACGCTGGTTTCAACCACGGCTACAACTGTGCCGAGTCCACCAACTTTGCCACCAAGCGATGGATTGATTACGGCAAACAGGCAACACTGGTAAAATATAAAGATCTGGGAATGTTAATTTAGTGATTAATCCAATGCAAAAAACTTGTATATTGAATGTACTGGTGGTGAACTTTGGCTATATTCAAAGATTCAAATATAAACCAGAATATCAGAATTACTCACGAGAATACTGGCAACCATAACAAAGAAATATAGCTTTTTCTCAAAGCACTTTTTGAACTTGTCCCAGCACAACAGTGTGACTGAATCTTCGAGTAAAGTCTTCTTCCATGTTTTCCTTTCAGTGTTCGTGCCGTCAGGACTCTGTGAAGATCTCCATGGACGTGTTCGTACGCAAGTTTCAGCCCGACCGCTACAAGTTATGGAAAGCAGGGAAAGACACCGCACCCATTGATCACTGCAAACCCACACCAGAGGCTGCAGAGTTTCTGAAAGAAGAGCAAACCCAGGCCTCTGAAACACAGGCCTCTGAAGCTGTGTCTGAGGACAGCACTAGTCTGGTCCAGGAGGACAGCACAGATCCGGTCAAAGAGGACAGCACAGATCTGGTCAATGAGGACAACTCTGGTCCAGTCCAGGAGGACAGCACAGATCCGGTCAAAGAGGACAGCACAGATCCGGTCAAAGAGGACAGCACAGATCTGGTCAATGAGGACAACTCTGGTCCGGTCCAGGAGGACAGCACAAATCCCGTCAAGGAAGACATCCCTGATCCCGTCAAGGAAGACATCACTGATCCCATCCAGGAGGACATCACTGATCCCATCCAGGAGGACATCGCTGATCCCGTCAAAGAGGACAACAGTGGCCTGGTCAAGGAAGACATCACTGATTCTGTCAAGGAAGACATCACTGATCCCATCCAGGAGGATATCACTGATCCCATCCAGGAGGACATCACTGATCCCGTCAAGGAAGATATCGCTGATCCCGTCAAGGAAGATATCGCTGATCCTGTCAAGGAGGACAAAAGGTCTGGATTTACTCCTCATTTTTAAATGTCTTTACTGTTGTTGACGAGAATTTGAGACCACACTAAAAGAATGTTGTTCTCTTTGTGGCATGGACCCGAAACCAGAAGTTAACATCGTGTCAGTGCAGGTGATGCAGACCTGCTCAGGCTTTGACAGAAGGTTGAAGGTTGAGATCCTACATTGTGTTGCTTTAGAGTACAATTAAATTGTTCATAATATTATATATTACATTTTGCACCAATGAAACCAGCCAAACAGTCACCAGTTTTCTCAGAAAAATGCCCACTCGATTCCTTGTGGCGATGATGTGGTGAACACTGAAGACTCCTTGTTAAACATTGGCACATAAACCCAGTGAACACCTCTACTTAACTTAAAGGTTGTTGCTTGTCTTGACGTGTGTCTCTCATTCATCAGCCCAAAGACTCAGACTGGGACAAGGACTCGAACTGGGACAAAACCTCAGACTGGGACAAAGCGTCAGCTTGAAGTAGCTGAAGATGTCAAACCTGAGGTGAAGGAGACTGAGGGGGTGGAGTCAAAGAGAGCGAAGCTGTCCCGCAAAGAGTCTCCAGCTAAAGTCTCTGTCAAGCCAGAAAAAGGTACTGCACTGTCTTCATTTCTTTCAGTTCTTTTAGTGTTGACATTTTGTTATATTTAGAATAAGAACAAACATGGGTAAACATAGCACAAGTAACCCTACAATAAAGCAAAGGACTTTAAGTGTTTCTTTAGTCAAATGAGGTACTTACAGTCACCGTCATTGCAGGCTATACTTAAGCAGACTTAATTAGACTACATTGTGTTAGTTCATTTTGTGATTGTGATTGTCTTTAATCTATAAAAGCTTTTATTGTGCTAGGATGCAGAAATACCTCAAAAAAGAACTAAACACAGTCTCAATTTCAGACCAGTCATGTCTTTTATCATTTTATGGGGAATAACTCATGTGAAGGGAGCAATATATAGCTTTAGATTGTGTCTACATTTGTGGATATATCTTGCAAAATTATCCAATATTTATTAATTTATTTATCAGATTCTTGAATAATCCCACCAAATTGGGTGAAAAGCTGTCCAAACATGGCTGAGTGTCTTACACACAATGGACTGCAACTGTGTGAATCAACAGTGGCTTTATAATCATTCACCTACAAGTATTATCAGCCTCAGTAGTTTGCAGAAATTGAACAATTTCTCTTTTTTTTTTCCCCCCAGACACCGTAAAGATCAAGTCGGAGCCTAAGAAGGAGAAGGACACCAAGCAGCTGACGAAATCTCAGTCTAAAGCCAGTGCTAAAAAAGGCTCAAATCGACGAAGCCCGTCAAAAAAAGAGAAGAGCAGTGAACCAGCTGCAGACGTCTCTCCTCCTGAGCCTGTTGAGAGCCATACGGTGGCTCTGAGCTTGGGGGAGGAGGTCGCCGCCGGCAGAGTTGAGCCTCCGCTGGACAACACCTGCAGCCCGGCACAGAAACAGTTTCAGAGGACGCTGAGCCCCGCAGATGTCCTGCACGTCCACAGCTACGCCAAAGGAGACTATGGAGAGGTAGATGTCCCGCTCAAGGACAAAAAGACGGAGGATGATGACGACGACGACGATGACGACAGTGAGGCGGTGCAAGACAGCAAAGCAGTGAGCAGATTGTTACACACAGAAATCACAGTTCAATATTATGCAATTCATGGCTTGTGATACAATACAATACAGTACATTTTGGAATTTCCATGTATCCTTTCTGACTGTCTTAAGAGTTTATCACATGGTGTTAATATATCGATGCTGACACTAACAGTGGGCGTTGTTCTCCAGCAGGTGGCAGAAGAGGCCAGTGAAGATGGAGAGGTGCAGTCAGAGACTGATCTCGGACAGCTGCCAGGCCACCATCCACTCATTAAGGACGGCATGAGTGATGACGGTATGTCGCCATCAACGCGGTGTTCAGTGTCGTTCATGATTACACAGAAATGCAACTCAGGTGTCAAACAATACACCCTCTGTAGTTGTTGAGTTTTAATTGTTGTTGTTGTGCAGAAGCACCAGAAGTGACCCCTCCAGTAGAGGAGGGTGGCCTGGAAGGGGAGAACTGGGCAAAGCCCCTGACTCCCCTGTGGCAGAGCAGACCTCCAAACCTGAAGAAAGAGAGAGAGTATAACCAGCGCATGGGCTCCAAACCGCCATACTGCTCCATCTGCTTGTTGTTCCACACGTACCAGCAGGTAAACATGTCTCAACAGTCCATTTTTAATAGTTATATACTTGCAGACCCCACAGCCATCTCTGGAATAACTTAAAACTGACTAAAAGTAGTCGGCCTCCCATCATTGTTTATTCTTCAATTTAGGTTTTGACTCAATGACGTGGGGAGAAATTATGGTAACTTTACTTAATGTTATTCAGATATTATCATGGAAGTTCAAAAGGATTAAGATCAGGACTGTCAGAGGATCATTTCAGAATTGTTCAGTTTTTTTCTGAGACATTCTTGGGTGTTTTAAGCTGTGTTTGGGCTCTTTTTATTTTTTTTGTTTTTCACCCCAGAATAGTCTGAGAATTTATTGTGCCCTGCACAGATTCAAGGCGGCAAAGCAGAACATAGCAACACAGCATCATCACATAATCAAATCTCCTTCATGTTTCACTATAGCTATGGTGTTCTCTTCGTTGAGAGCTTAATTTTTCACACCACGAATGCAAATTTAAGAACGAACAGCTCCAAATATGATGCATTGCATCTTCTTGTCGGGACATCCCGTTATTTACCAGTCTGACCAGTGATTATGTCATGTGATCAGATTAAGCAAAGGTTTGAGTGCACCACTAACATTCCTGCCTTGTGGAGGAGTTGCCATTTGTCCAGAGAATGTGTCAACTTTCAGAAAAGTCCGTAACCCCAATATGATCTGACGTGTTTCAGTTGTGTAAGCTGTGTGTCTCCATGTGCTGTGCCTGTGCTCAGACTGAACGTGCCAACACTTCAAACAGTCCAGTCATGGCTCCCGGTGGACGGATGAGAACCAAACCTCTGATCCCAGAGATGTGCTTCACCACCACCACAGAAGACGACGCGGAGAGCGAGGAGCAGTACGTCACACCTCACCTGGAGGAAGACGGCACTAGCCTCCTCATCAGCTGCTCTCAGTGCAGCATCCGGGTCCACACCAGTCAGTACACAAACACCCAAACTGATCTGAAGTGTGTCTGTATGTGTCACATATTTGCAAACCCACCTCACTGCCTGTGTCTGTGTGTTCGTTTCAGGCTGTTATGGAGTGGATCCAGCCAGTGTGAGCAAGGAGTGGAAATGTGCTCGCTGCAAGGCCAACGCCATGACTGAGGTCAGTGAGAAGTACTTGCATAATGGTACTTGTCAAAGCAGAATATTGATACAAATACTTCTAGATCCCAATCTACATGGCGAATTTTATAACTGTAAGTTAAACTAAAGTTAATCAAAAGACCATTAGGGTACAAAAAAACAAGTCCAGTCCAGTTTATTGCTTGTAGCTTCATTCGCTCATCATTTACCACTTTATTCTTCACATGAGGGTCACAGGAGCTGATCCCAACTGACGTAAGGCGAGAGGAGAGTTACACTACTTCCGCTCCAAAGCAGATGGTTTTCATTATATTAAGAGCAGCATTAAACTGACTTTTTAGTGTTTTTTGTTCTTGTACTGGGAGAGATTTAGCTTTTCCTTGCTTGTCAGGACAGTTGATTGATGATGTGTTATTACTATTTTTATTTGCAGAACTGTTGCTTGTGTTCACTGAGAGGTGGAGCTTTGCAAAGAGCCAACAACAGCAAGTAAGTGTTTCCTCTCATCTGCAAAATATCGGACACTGAACTTTGAAGTGCAGTACAATGTCCTTTAGCATTAGAATGGATAGTATTTACTCCACAGTAGTGAAGCACCTGTTTAAGCTGTGTGTGTGTGTGTGTGTGTGTGTGTGTGTGTGTGTGTTTCACAGGTGGGTACATGTGCTGTGTGCACTCGCTGTGCTGGAAGCACGTTTCGTGAACATCACTGAAAGAAGTCCTGTGGATTTAAGTGGAATCCCACTGCAGAGATTTAAACTGGTGAGTCTAGTATTAGTATTATTATTGTTGTTATTTTACCTGATTTAGATCACAAAGAGCAGGTATGTATATATATATATATATATATATATATATAAACAGTTATTTTCATAATGGATTATTCTATTATTATTTAATGTAAACGTTTTGACCTGACAGTTTGAAAGTTTGTATATTATTAATGTTTTATTTATTTCGACTTTGAATGTCAGCTGAGATTGGCACAGCATTTTTCATTTCATTCACTTGAGTGTTGTGTTTTTTTCATGATAAAAACAAGCTCTTAGGATTTTCCAGTTTCGTAAATGTAAATATTTTCTGGTCTCTTAGCTCCATATGACAAAAAATGTAATACAAATTGAATAATAAATATGGTTTGTGGACAAAATAAGACAACATTTAAAGGTTTTTAACATTTTATTGACCAAACAACTAATAGATGACTTGAGAAAATAAACAGATTAGCCTCGTCAAGTCATTATTATTATTATACTGTAATATTTTCTCTTCAAAAACACTGGTCTGTTTCTGTCTGAGTTGTCAGACAAGCACTCATTATTTTTTCACATGACATTGATCGAACAAGATTTAATATAATTGTACTTGTTGAATGATTTCGAAACCATCTACAGTTTCCCGAGCTCTGGGTTTCTCTCTGACAGAAATGTTACTACTGTAAGAAGCGGATGAAGAAGGCGTCTGGCTGCTGCGTGCAGTGCTCTCACGGCCGCTGTCCCACTGCCTACCACCCCACCTGTGCACAGGCTGCTGGGGTTCTCATGCAGCCGGATGAATGGCCCTTCGTGGTCCACGTCACCTGCTGTCGACACAAAGGCCCAGCTCAGATCGAGGTAAGGAGCAGGAGCACAGGAGGATTTGATGATCCATCTTCTCCTCTGCTATGTTGTGAGTGGAAGTGTTTGTCTGAGCGGTTTCCTGCGTCTTCTTCTCCTCCAGCGCAACAAAGCAGCCATGCATGAGCTGACCGTGGGACAGAGGGTGATATGCAAGCACAAGAATGGCCGCTACTACCAGTGTGACGTGGTGCAGCTGTCTAAAGAGACGTTCTACGAAGTCAACTTCGATGATGGCTCGTTCAGCGACAATCTCTTTCCTGAAGACATTGTGGTAAGTGTCTCCAGTTTATCTCGGTCTTGTCGTGCAACTAATTAAACATGATCATCAACAGAACGATCATTTAACTTGTAATTGGGAACATTGTAGCTTGGACTTCCTCATATGGTGAGGTGATGTGAGACCTTGTTAGCTACAAACATTAGCTGCAAACATGTGACTCATCTCTAAGAACACAATCCATGTGGAAATATGAAGACAAGGAACAAGATTTTTAGCCTTACAACTATTGTTTTTTTCGAGCGACTTCATCACCAGACTTTATAGCCCATGGGTTTGTGGTTTTAGTTTTCTGAATTCAGGCATCTGTAGGTTAGTGGTAGAGAAGATTTTCTTCCTACTAGAAGGTCAGGGGTTCAATCCCCAGCTCTGCTAGTCTACATGTCCTTGTGTCCCTGTGTAGTACACTTTCGCATACACATAATAAGACTAAAATATTTAATTTTTTCTGTGTAATAGTGATATCATTTCGTATAATCTTCAGAACAGTCGTTTCAATGTATGCCATTCCCTGTATCCTCTGCACAAATACCAGCTTTATAAAAAAAAACCATTATCAGATATCAGCACAACAGGTGAAGATCCTTCGCTATCACTAAGGCCTGAAACAGGAGGCTGAATATGCTGCCACCTCCTTGACTTCTACGCTGGGGCTCTCTCCTACTACTAATTATTTCTGTTTATTTATTTTGCTCAGTGAAAACAAAAAAGGTATCTCAGCATCAAAACACCTCAGTTTCAGGTTCATTCTTAAAGTTGCAATGTAAAGGTCATCACCTTTTGATACGTATTATATGATGAAACGATTATCTTTAAACATGGAAGTGAACATTTTGAGTTACATTTATAGCTTACACTTTGATGAAATAACTTGATACAGTGTATTTTAGCTGAGAAATGCTTTTCTGTGTGTGTGACCTGTTAGAGCAGAGACTGTGCTCAGCTTGGACCTCCACCCCAGGGTGAAGTGGTTCAGGTGCGATGGACGGACGGCCTGGTGTACGGGGCCAAATTCGTGGCATCTCATGTCATCCAAATGTACCTGGTAAGAACTTGTTTTTTCCTTGGTTGTGTGTTTTGTGTGACATGTCTTTACTGAAGGGAAAGATGCCTGCAGTTATGGAAAGTATTCAGATCCCTCAGTGTTCAGCAGAGGATGTTTGGTCTTGCCATGTTTCACACTCCAAAACAGCTGCATTACCTTCCTAACTGTGGCTTTTTTTCAGTCCTCTTGCCTCCACTGAAACTGAGTTTGTCCATTTATAATGTTGTCCCATCTCTGCAGAGGTCATGTGACACTCACTGAAATCACATGAACAGCAAACACAGCCGGAGTTTGTTTGGGTCAGACATGTTGTTTTATAAGGCTTAAAACATTTTTGTAATTGATTTGTTGCATAAACAAACTTGAAACACATGTTTATATGTTAGTAACTGTTAACCATCTACGGGATATAACCACATAGCCACAGGACTGTCCTACATACTGTCCACAAGGGGGAGCTAATGTCTGTCTAGTCTTTCCAGGACCACATGATTTTTTCATAATCTCATATTTGACATTTTAAAATGCTCAACAAATCAGATTGAGGCAAATATTAAAAACTATAGACACATACAGTATAGATGAAAAAAAATAGTGGATAATCAGTTAAATTATAAATAAAATGTATTGATAAATCGTGTATTACACTTGTTTTAATAGATTTGTGTGCTTATGCAGTTTTGTTATGTTCACAGCTCTTGGATAAAAACATTGTATTGTACTATTGTAGTAATCACAGAAAATATGTGAATATTGTTTTTGTTTTATTTATAGTTGTTTATTCAAATAATCATGACATACAATAACCAAATCTTTAGAAATGATGTGTTTAGACTCTGTTTGGGTCCTGACTGATCTTTGCTTTGTGTGGGAACTCAGGTGGAGTTTGAGGATGGGTCACAGCTAACGGCCAAGAGAGATGACGTCTACACTCTGGACGAGGAACTGCCCAAGAGAGTCAAATCCAGACTGGTGAGTACAAAGCAAAAACCCCACTTAACACTGACTGTAGCTACAATATTACCCCAGAGGTAAGGTAGCATGAGAATAAACCAACTTCTGCTTTGTTAATGAAATATAACAAAAACTAGTTTGAAACGAACTTAATACACATGTTTATTCCCAAATTTGAGTCGGCTCACTGGGCTTCTTCTCTGAGAAATCAGAAATTAATCAAGCACAACACGTATACTTCATGTATGACAATAATAATTATATCTAAGCTTCTACATACTGGTGTATTAACTAAACTGTTAAACTGTTTAACTGTTAACTAAAGCTGTTAATTTAGGGCAGCTGTGGTCTAATACATATGTTAACCACTGTATATTTCACTGTAATCTTATAAAACCGTTTAAAAACAGTGAAAGACAGTAAAGTGTCTCTGTGTCTGCGTCTGTCCCTGCAGTCCAAAGCATCAGACATGAGATTTGATGGCATCTTTGAAGAGAAGGAGATCATCAAGGTGTCAAAGAGACAGCGAGTCATCAACTCACGTTACAGGGGCGACTACATAGAGCCTGTGATTTACAGAGCCATCATGGAGTAACGCTCACACACACACACACACACACACACCAGCAGCACTGACACACGGAACTGTGCTCACTGTACCTTAACGTAGCAGTTAGCCACTGAGAGAGTGTAGCTCCACGTGACTTCCTTCAAGCCCCGATTTAGACTGTTCTACTTTTTACTTCTCATTATTTTCTATACATCAAAGAGAATTCTGTTGTATTTTGTTTGTTATTAAAAGCAGCTGTGTAGTTTTTTTTTGTTTTAATAGGTCTCCACTCAGCAATATTAACATTGGCATTCAACTTGGTCACATTTACCAGTAAAACACCCATAAATAAGAGCAAAAGACACGAGGCATTTGAGTGTACTGGAGCCTAAAGCCGCGAGTTTATAGCAGAATATTGTTCTTGTGTCATTTGTTTCCTGCTGCCATCAGTGCCTATGACAAGAAATCTGACAGGTTATCAAAGGAGAAACGTTTAATTCATTTATGTCCACACATTTATGAAGGTGACAGTTTCTTAAAGGTTCATTATGAAGTTATTCGTGGTAATGTGTAGTCACTCAATTTACGATGATGACAAACCCAGCTGACAGAACTGTGTGTACTATGTTAACTGACTAGTATCACCATCGACCAGTAGACTGAAAATACTGAGCCTGGCCTGTTTTTATAGGTTTGACTAAGATGGAAACTTTTTTAAAAGTTTGCATATTAGTTGTATACACAAAAACAAAATGGTGGCATTTCACTCCTGTTTCCCTCGTTCTCTGAAGGAAGAGCTGTTGCTTTCATATTTGTCATTAGTAGAAGAATGTTCCATTTATACTTTTAAGTACTTCAAGATTAGGTTAGAGGTACTAAATATTCGATTCTGTCTATTTATTCTTGAAATGCTGTAATAACTCATTTCCTGTCAATTGATCTCAACTCACAAATGTTTTCACCTGCGATACCTGTCACATTTCATGTGTGAAGAATGCTAGCTTCATTAAATACAGCTTTTTTATATATACATACATACATACACATAAATATGTATGTATGTATGTGTATACATACATATATATTTGTCGTTTTAAAAAAACAATGCATATTTTAACTTCTCCACCGACTTCAGACCAGGTTTTTTTGTTGGTCAGTGGCTCAATGCTGCCTCAAGATGGCGGTGTGTCTTAAATGATGTCTTAAACTAATGATGTGAAGCAGAATCTCTTAACTACTAACTCATGTAACGACGGAGATGTTTCTGCTACAGTTTAACTTCTCCGATACCAATAACTGAACCGATACAGTCCTGATCCGATATCACTGAATATCTGTAAGTGAACAGTATCTGAACAGCTGTCATTGTTATCACATGACCTCAATTTACACATAAACAAGACATAACACAAAGAGAATAAGTGTGCATATAGTCAATTATTGTTTACACACGTTAGAGAGTCACTTACAACGTCTACTAAAATATTAACCAGCTCCTTAACTTGTTGCTAAGGGGAAAGTTTGACTTTGCCTCTTAGTAGTTATCCCTGAGGAATTCAACATTGCCTACAGTGAAGAAGGTGTTTAAATTGCAGCTGACATCTTTGTACAGCCTCCATTCGATTCTATAATTTGGTTAAATACACTCTGCAGACACATCTCTGCGTCTTTGGCCGATGCCCTCCCATAAATAGTCAGTCGTGCTGACTTATTGAAAACCAGCACCATGACCGTGTTTTTAGTCAATGACCATGAGTGAGTGATAGATGACATTTAAAAGAGTTTATAACAGTAACTGAGAGACTAAATGAGTGATAAATCCCGTTAGCTCCACAGCATTTGGCTCAGACAATCAGCGTAGCAACACGTCCGTGGATAAAAATGAAGCAGCACTAATGGTGTGTTAGCCGGCACGGCGTGGTTAAGTTGCGTTTCCACTAGTATAGTACCTGGTACCTGGTGGTTCCAAGCGAGCTGAGGTGATACAAGGATCAATCTTCAACATTTACCAGGAAAATGACTAAAATCTCAATATTTAACAGAGGAGTGTGGTGTATTTAGGGACAGCACTGCTGATCACAAACCCTGTGGCTGTGTCAGACGTACTCTGTGCTCCGGTCTTGGAGGAAGTACTGAACAAATAGTTTTATTGAACTGATTCTAATGATTCAGTTACACTGAAAACAACTGCTTTACAAGTCACTAGTGAAAGGACGTCACCGCAGTTTGACGCAGCCGTGCAGCTATAACTCCGCCCATGTTGAGTAGGTGCTATTTTTGTAGTGGAAAACCAACCTGTGCCGTGCCGTGCCGCGGTGAGGTGAGGTGAACTGGGACCACGACTGATTTACTGTGAAACAAATACAACACAAGTTATATTAACGGTACAAGAAGGAGTTGAAATTCTGAGCTCCAGCTACGATGAGAACGCAGCTTTAGAGCAGTTGGTTAGTAAGTTATTTCTGGTTGTGTTGCATTTATGTTATTGAGGCAAAAGTAATATACTTTAAAGACATGGTGTTTATTGGTGCAGTTGGGCATTTTCACTTCTGGTATTGGTATCGGAAACCTCTCTACGCAACTCCTCTCTTTTTTGCCGAGATATGGCCCTGTACCCAGAGCCATATTTAGTTTTCTTATTGTTCTTATTATTATGATCCACATTATTATCATCACAGTGGGAGAAAAGCATTTCCATATAAGTTACATAGTTAAAGACCAAAAAAACCAAAACTAGTCATACGATAGTAACTCATTTACTCGCTGAACATTTTAATAAAACTTCATGGAACAAAACAATTGTTGGAATAATTTGACTCAAGTAAAATTATTTGACAACAACAACAATAATAATAATAATAAAAAAAGTAATAAAATAATTGCACTGATATGATCCTTTTCATTAAAGGAATACTTCACCTAAATAGGTTTGTACCAGTACCTTTCACGGACTGCGATCATGTGGCAGAAAGTTTGTACTGGAGAGCCTTGATGAAAACAAAAGACAGCAGCCATTTTTGTGAAACAATGACGTTGCTGATAGTTTTATTTAGAAACGAGCACCGTTTCCTGGTTATTTGTTTAATACATTTTTGTATTTTTATAACTTGATATTCAGGAAACAAAAGAGTCTGAAGTGGTTCCATGTTTCCAGAAGCAGTGTATGAACATTTAAATATCAACCTGATCACGAGCTGGTGCTATAAAATGCATCTTGAGTAGTAACGAGCAGTCAAACATGGCGTTGATTCATAATCCTAAAAACAGCAGTGAGGCAGAATCATCTCATCTTAAAATATGTATATATAACTTTTGTCTGAGCTGTAGTTTGAAGCTCAGAATTGGCCACAGAGTTGAGATTATTCTGGATTATCTACAGTGGCATGAGAAAAGTTTCCTGCTCAACTGATCTCCAAATAGGACTCGGTTCAATATTGTTCATATTTTTCGTTGTACAGTTTCAAAACATTGATTAACCAATTATTAAATTATAATAATCGTGAACTATTTTGATAATCATTTAAATAGTTTAAGTGATTTTTTCCATTTCTTAAATGTGAATATTTTCTGGTTTCTTAGCTCCATAAAACAAAGAAATCATTAAAACTGAATGAATTTTGTGGACAAAAACAAGACATTTTGAGAACATTAAGATTTTTCAGCATTTTCTGGACCAATTAAACGTATAATCGAGAAAATCATCAACAGATTAATCGATTATGAAAATAACTGTTAGCTGCAGTTCTAGTGCCAGGGGTTCCCAAACCTTCCAGTACCTTTTTAACATTTTTTTTATTGACAACATTTTACAACCAGTTTACAGTGTACAAGTAATTCAGGGTTGGAAAAAAATTTTTACCGACAAGTTTTTAATATTCCGTCGCTGCTTTTGTTCTTAAAAGGAATCTCTATACTAAACTTCTATACGTCCGTGGATACAAACGTGATGATGAAGTATTTCTTTAAGTGAGAAGAAAGCCACTTAACCCCCACAGTGTCTCCTCTTTATATCCAACTATTGACTGCATTCCTCTTACATTTAGTCGAGCAGAACAGAATATATAGCGTTCACACGTTGACGCACGTCAACCAGACTATTTATTTAAAAAAAAAGGTGCTTTAAGAAAGACTTGGCTCTGCAGTGATACTGCAGAGGTGGAGCTTGATGATGATGATGATGATGATGTATGTTCTATTTTTTCTACGATATAGAGATGACTTTAAAAAAAGATTTCAGTCAGGTTTTTGACTCGCTTTGTGAAACTAGTTTTTTTTTTCTTCACTCCACTGAAAGTTGTGCATTGCACTTTTTTTTGTAAAATTTAAGTCCAGTTTTAGAGGACGTATGAATAGTTATGTGTTGCCATTGATAATTAGTGACAGATCTGTTCTGGAATGTTAATTGTACATTTATAAAAAAAAAATGTCTTACAAAAGCCCCCCCCCCCATTACTTTTGTTAGTAGGAAGATGTACCCTTGACATGTTGTCCTTTGCTTGTGAAGTAACGCGTGTGTCATTACAGATTTTGTTTACTCAACGGACGGAGAGAATCTGCCCATAACTTTAACCCACATAGGGTTTTCTTGCAGCTTTCAATTAATCCACATAGAGCTGGTCAAATCATTTAAAAAAATAAAATATTTATATCTATTCAGATTCAGCCTAGACCCTGAACTGAAACAACTGTTAAAGCAGAACTACGCAGGATTTTTTGCCCTAATTTAACGGCTTCAGAGTCATTGTGATGGTTAAATGTCTTGTTTATGGGAGATGGGGGGGGCTGTCTCCACTGCCCCCTACTGTATTGTAAACACATACACAAGCCCCCTTGGCCAGGTAGATCAAGGCGTTATTTTAGACGTTCATCATGGCAGATCCATGTGTTCGTCGGCTCTGTTGAAAACAAACTCACATGGCTCGGGACAGTGAGGATAAAGAGGTAGATGGATGTTTACGGTGGCGTCATACAAATATGTACTCCGAAACTGTAGGAGCTCCGTAGAGACTTGCAAAGTTCTGCTTTAGAGGTTTAAAAATGAAATGACGGAGCGCAGCAGTGACACACACACACACACACACACACACACACACCAGGCCTTAGTCTGGTTGTGGTGTGACGTTACAGGCAGGTCCGACACCCTGCTTTCATCGGTCGAGTGGTTTATACATTTTGTTGATTGATAAACTATGAACAGAGTTGTACATGTGCAGGGAGGGATTTTCTATTCTATTTTATGGAGTCGTTTTGTAAAACATGTTCTGTGTGCATCTTCACAGAAGCCTGTGGCGTGTAAATGTCATGTAGTCTATTTTAAAATGTTACCTGTCTACGCAGGAGACGAGCCGTCCGACACTCATCCTCCCGGAGACAAAATTACTCGAATTCCAGATTATCATTCAAGCATTTTGTAAAGCATATGAGTTTGTTTCAGTAAAGCTATTTGCATCACTGCCGTTTGTCTGTATTCATTCTATACGCCGTACTTGCTAAAGACAATCCAAGCCAGTTATTAAAGATACAATTATGTCATTTAAGGTTTTGTCCTGTCGTGTCACATGTGTCATGTCAAAACTTATTAAAATGGTGTCATAATCAAGTATTTGAGCTAACATTTGTCACTTGGATGTTGACGGGTTGTGGTACCAAGGACGACTAAGCCCTAACAAAGCTAGCCAAGGTGCTGGAGAAGAGCTAAAGGCAATCAACTGCCACCAGAGCATCCGATACAGTTCGGTGCTCTTTTTTTTTTTTTCCAGACCTAATCTAGTAACACCAAGACGGTACTCATTCAGTCAAAGCCACGGTTCAGTTTCTTACAGTGCTGTCATTAAGAATAAAACCAAAATCATAACCCACCTCAACTGTTCTGTTCTTTGGCCCTCTTCCCTTGGGGTACCAGAGTAAATGGCACTGTCAGAGTGGAGCGAGACCGGTTCCACCGATGACAGTCGACTGATTGGCCGACAGAAAAACACCACTCTGCAACTGGATCTCCTCCATTGTTTGTCTAGCTGGTCACTTCCTGTTGCTCCTGCTTTTGGAAGGTTCCTGCAGAGGACAAATTTGCCGATGGGTAGGTCACCTGCCAAGTTTGAAGTCTGTCATGTGATCTTTTTGACAGTTATGCGATCACCAGATGGAATGTTCCTTTGTTTTTATAGTTGGATAGATGCAACTTGATGCTTTGGCTTGCTTTTGGTAAGCCTAGCTTACCTTAAATGGCAACATTCCTCACACTTTAGTTAATATATACTGTAGATAAGTATGTTTTGTAAAGAGCTGATCTTGATGTAAGGAGAGGAGAGTTACCATGTTTCTGTTAACTCGTCGTCAGCGGTTGTTCTTTCAGGAATTTGAGCTGTTCCTCGAGGTCCAGCATCAGCAGCTAATACTTGAAGAGACCAGTTTTCCTGCCTTTGATCTTGTTGAGGGTCTCACCTGCTCTGTCAAAGTCGATGGTTTCTTCGCCTGCTTAATTCCTGTATCGGTGGATTCTACTGCTGTGTTCACGACCTGGTCATGCCTTCATCTGTACCTCCCCTCTTCAAGTGCTTTGGTGCAGCAACTTAAACTTTCTCACTTGGAGCAAAGTAGACAGACCGGTACATTTGCCTCACCAGAAATTGATCTTTTATGGGCTGCGAAGCGTGGATCACCTGGGTGAGGAATTTGATCAGGTTGGGCTCTGCCTTTCACAGCTTTGTCCAGGTGCTGTTAATTTATTTGTGTCTCCTGATTTGTCCTCACTGCAGGTGGCACCCAGAGAGAACAGAGGAGCAAACCAAGATTGTTCTACTACTGGGGTGCAGAAGTTGGTTTCATCCTGATCAGCAGGGGGAGAGGGTGTACAAGTAACATTTCCTAAATCCAATTCCTGTTCCTCCCCAGGTTCTGCTACAGGTTCTCCAACAGATTCTGGTCTGGGATCCATCGGGACAAAGACTCGGTCCAGCAGCTGTTCCAGCAGCTTATTGGCATGGTCTGGCTTTGTTTTGATTTTCAGCACACGGGTGGGTTGTCCTCCTGAGACTTGAAGCTCTGTGATGTTTGTGTTTTGTTTGTGTCGAAGCATCCAGCAAAGAAGTATCACAGCTATCAGGACCATCAGCAGAACCACCAGGGATGCACAGAAGATGCCAAAGCTCACATCCTGGGTCACCATTATACATTGTACAACTTGCAGTTAGCACACTGTGTGTCTTGGGTTGTTAGGGACATCCTTCAAACGAACATCAAAGGACAGTGCCAAGCAACACTAACTTGTAGCAGACTGGTTAATTTCCTTTCATGTCCTTAATATCTAGTCTTCTAACAATGAAACAACCTGCTTATTCTGGTCGTCATTTAAGGTCGTTTTTAATGTCACTCGTTATGCATTATTAAGTCATGTAATAGATCAGTCATCTTTTCAAGACTGAACAATATGATCCACTTTGGTGTGAAACCACTTTTTGGAGGGGAAACGGTGAGAAGCATCCAGAAGAAAAACCAAACAAAAGTGCCCCACTTGAAGGATTACTTGCAACATAGGGACTTCCTTGGGGCCCTGACACTGTTGGAGTTTCAGAGAAGTATTGGAGAGAATGTGAAGCATGCCGACCTCTGGATTGGCTACTGTGCCTTCCACTTAGGTGATTTCAAAAGAGCTATGGAGGAATACCAGTCTCTGACCAGAGACCCTGAATGTCCTGCCGAGGTGTGGGCCTATTTAGCCTGTTCCCTCTTTTTTCTTGGGCTCTATAAAGAGGCTGAGGAGGCTGCGTGTAAGGCTCCAGTGTCCCCCCTCCAAAACAGGCTGCTCCTCCACTTGGCTCACAAGTTTAACGCTGAGAAAAACCTGATGGAATTTCACAAGAACCTGAAGGATACTATAGAGGACAATCTAAGCCTGGCATCCATTAACTACATGCATTCCCACTACAATGAAGCTATAGATATCTATAGACAACTTGCACTGCAGAACGGAGATTCCCCAGCCCTGAACATGTACGTGGCTTTGTGCTACTACAGGCTGGGCTACTATGACAGGTCCCTGGAAGTCTTAAATATGTACTTGCAGAGCATCCCTGACTCCACCATTGCCATTAACCTCAAGGCCTGCAACCACTTCAGGCTTGACAAAAGTAGGGCAGCAGAGGCTGAGTTGAAGAACCTGATCAATTCATCCTCCTGCTCCTTTCAGTTTGCTAAGGAGCTTATCCAACACAACCTGGTGGTGTTTTGTGGTGGGGCGGGGGCATTGCAGATGTTGCCACCATTGATCAATGTGATCCCCGAGGCCAGACTCAACCTGGTCATCTACCATCTCAGACAAGATAATTCCCAAGAAGCTTACAACCTCATCAAAGATTTGGTCCCCACCACACCTCAGGAGTACACTTTGAAAGGAGTGGTGAATGTCACATGGGGACGAGAAAATGGATCAAGGGATCACTTGAAAATCGCACAGCAGTTCTTTCAGCTGGTCGGAGGCTTGGTCACCGAATGCGACACTGTTCCTGGCAGACAGTGCTTAGCATCCTGCTTTTTCCTCTTGAGACAATTTGAAGATGTGCTCGTCTATCTTAACTCAATCAAGAGGTACCTTTATTATGATGATACCTTTAACTTTAACTATGCACAGGCTAAAGCAGCCCTTGGCTACTACAAAGAAGCTGAGGTCATTTTTCAGCTTGTTCAAAGTGACAAGATCAAGAATGACTACATTTACCTCAGCTGGCTGGCACGATGCTACATCATGAACCAGAAGGGCCAGCTTGCCTGGGAGCTTTACCTGAAGATGCGCACCTCCTCTTATTCCTTTAGTTTCCTGCAGCTCATCGCCAGCGACTGCTACACGATGGGCCAGTTCTACTATGCAGCCAAGGCGTTTGATGCACTTGAGAAGCTACAACCAGAATCCAACTACTATGAGGGAAAGAGAGGGGCTTGTGTTGGCGTCTTCCAGCTCATCCTGGCAAATAAGGAGCCTAAGGAGACACTAAAGGAGGTGGTCCACCTGCTGCAAAACTCTGGCAACCCACAGGTTGAATACATCATCCGAACTTTGAGGAAGTGGGCCAAAGACAATGGAGTCATCCTCTCATAAAAGTCGTCATTATTCACCGCACTATAGGCCTACATAAAGTCGTTAGACAACTCAATGTTGTTTGACAGGTTGAAATTAGTTTGTGGGCAAAGGCGTTTGTTGGGCTAAAAACGCTCCTCTTTCTCTTACTGGCCTGGACATGATCCAGCATTGATCCATTTAAAATTGGCAACTACAACATAAATATAAGAATTTGTGCCAAACAAACATTTTTTTTTATTATTGCTATTATCAAAGGAATTGCATTTGCTGCTGGTGCAACTACACCCTGACACATTAGAGTATTTTATTACAAATCAAAAAGAATACAACATTTCTGTCATGGGGCCTAAACCTTTTCAGCTGTAACAAACATTGGTTATGATATTAAAGAATTTAAATGTGGTTGTGTCTCCTTGCAGATCTGTTCTCTCTTCTGTGTGTATCAGGAGTCCCATATTGCATCTAGTAGCAGTCCCTTCAAGAAGTCTCTCCCTTAGTGATTGATGTTCAGGTCTGTCTGGGTCCTCTCACTCTGACGTCCGCCATGATCCGACACTGTTCCCTGTGTTCAGGCCAGTGCTTCACCTGACATTCTCGGTCACAGTACCATTCTCCCTGACATCTAGAGCATCTCTTTGAAGCCTCTTTTCCACAGGACCCACACTTGGGTTTCTCAGGGAGCAATACCTCCATCGAATCACAGTTGTACGTTTGGTTCATTCTCTGTGCATATAGTCTCAGGTCATTGTCAGATGGGTTGAATGTTTCTATTGCTTGATATTTTGCGATTGCTTTCCACTTCCCAGAATTCTCACTCACAATGTGGTTCCACATTTCTGGAATCTGCTCCAAAATGAGCCCCTTTTTCGGAGGAGCGGGGTCAGTAACTGAGAGATTAGCCAGGAAACGATGTAGTTCCACCAGGTTTGGCAGCTGATCAACCAGCACCTCCGTAAAGAAACCCCGGAGCTTTAGTAGCTGGCTCTTGTTGAAACTGTTAAAGTCATATTTCCTTTGGCAATCTTCTCTTAATAGCAGATTGTAAAGGGAAATCCAGACCTGTCCATCCAGCTTTGTCATCTTTAAATGGTCCTCAACGGGAATCTTCTGCCATTTGCTGTTAATGTACTTATGTACATCGCCCTCTCTGCAGCGGCTCCATGGGCAGCAGGCGATCAGTTGAACCAGTACACATGGCATGTTATGGATGCACAGCATACGATTGATAACACTGATACTGCCACCATGATCTGTGATGTAGCGCAGCACAGACACTGCCTTCAGGGAGATCTCAAACTCCACTGTATTGCTGTGAATTTGTAACTCCTCTACAGAGGATAAATGCGGTTTCCCTGTCTGGAAGTGTTGGCCATGAGCTGCAGTGTCTTCCCTGGCTGCTTTACTGGCCAACAAGGTGAGTTTGCGGTGGCAGTAATCCACCAAGTCGAGAACGGAGTCATCAGCAGCCTCACACAAATCCTTATGAAACATTATCGTCTCAAGTAGGTTTATAATCGTTGCTTCATGGTGGATCACCATGTAAAGATGAAATGTGCTCCTGGGTTGGAAGTCCTGCAGTTGACATAAGATCGGAAACACTTTGTGCTTCCACACCTCAATGAGGATCATCTCATGGACCAGAAGAGGAATCTTTCTATACAACACCAGGAGCTCCTTGATAACCTCATCATGCATGGCGGAGGCATTTAGTACTGCCTGCATGTTAAGCTTCTCAAGTAGCTCATGCTGTCTGAACCACCTTGTAGAGCCGACTTCCTTGAGGGGGAAGGTTTCCAGACTTTGAACGATTCCCTCTGCTTCCCCCGGAGAGATCACATACGAGTCCATATCATTTAAGTTAGCATGGGTTGTGAACCCGACCAACTGGTGTTTGTATTTTCCTCATGCTGCAGCAATAATTTTTCAGAAATACCAAAAACACAGATCAAAGTTGGTCAGTTTTGTATGGTAGTTGTTTTTTGTTCAGTACTTTCATGTTGTGACATGAAGGGAGAGCAACATGTCTGCTTATGCTTTCATATCTTAGTGGAGAGACCTTAGTCTACAGCTGGCTGGAACTTACTGGAAGAGGAGGATGTCTGGTTGGCACAAATTTGCCTACTAGTGTAAAATCAAATGTAAAAGTCATTTGACATCCGGTGTTGTCACAGCAAAACACTGATGAACAGGAAAGAGCCTAAACTATTATCGCAGGCCAAAGTTCCACACAAGTTCCTCTTCAATGCAGCTCCAGATGAATTCCTGCATTGTAAAATCTGCTCTGTGGCTCGTGTGCATTAGCTTGCTGTTCAGCTCCTCTCAGAGCTGCTATCAGTGCTTTTTTGAGGCAAGAGACCGTGTTCGTCTGTGTTTTGAACACACCAGGTCACACATGGTTATAGATACCTGCATGAGGATGTTGAACCGTATATTCAACAATAACAACAGTGTGATTGAGGCTGGCAGAGTAGGTCGTGGATATGATAAGCAGCTGAATGATATTTTGCATGCAGAAATTCGGCCCTTGGAAGCTGAATTTGGCCTAATGGAAAATGTAGTCCCGGCGATGTATGAGGGGAGGCTTCAGACAGCAGCAGACAATTTCATCGCAGCTGCGTCCAGACTGCCTCGAGCCTCTGGATGTGTCCCTCCATGTGGTTTCCAGAGTGCAGGTGCTGTGTACAACTGTGATACCTGCAGGTACGTCTCCTGTGAGCTCCCTCTCGACTGTCCAGTTCGAAGAATCAACGTCACGGAGAATAACAGGAGTCGAATGTGGTGCGACGTGCAATTTCGCTTGCCAGACAACATCAAGATAATGTGGAGGTTCGCAGAAGAGGTGGAAACGCAGCAGATGAATCAGTTTGAAGTAGTGACTGTTGGGGTGGACAAGCTTTATTCTATCTCTTCAGCCAGCCCGCAGCATCAGGGCACCTACATGTGTGAGATCTTCTCAGACCAGCGCTCCATCGTGAGACTATACTTCTATCTTTTCATAACCTCTCACCATACGAGAGGTTATGAAAAGCTGCAGGACATATTCGACCTGTCTCTGCTTCCAGGAGGGAGGTTACTTGGCAGCACTGCAGCTGATGATCCTCCCCACGTCTTTCTCCCTCCACTGCTGCTTCTTATAGCCTGTTTAACTTCTTTGCTGCTCCTGCTCTTCCTCACCCTCGGGGCTTTGTATTGGTCGTTACCAGAGAAAACTAATCTTTCTAAAAAGGATGGAGACGATCTGGACAGTTAAACAGCTACACGTAGAGCAATATAGTAGTAAAGTAATTATACATATAGTGTGAGCGTCGTTGTTAGTTAACTAACCCCTAGGGTTCTTAGTTAACCCAGAGTTGAGGTAGATTTATACTCTGGACTTATCCACAAAACAACTTTTCTTTTACAATGTTTTTAACTTTTTTGTTCTTAAGCCTCTTAAGACCATCAAGATAATCAGGCTGCCTGTATTTATATTGATTGTATAGTTGTATAATTTTGTTGCTTTCTGCTTCCCTTCTCCAAGATAACTTTCACTTTCGAGATCTGGCAGTTATTTGACAGTTAAGGAATTACGGTACTGAGGGGCTGACGTCACAAAAGTGTGACGCGCTGGTGAATCTTGTCTGTTAACGAAAGTCTTGAAGTATATGGGTGCAAAGCTCTATTTCTCTATTTTCCAGTCTCCATCCATCCGTCTTCTACCACTTTATCCGCCACATGAGGGTTGCGTGGGGTGCTGTGCCAACCTCAGCTGACATAGGGCAAAAGGCAGGGTCAGACCCTGGACAGATCGTCTGTGAGATGAGTAGTATGCATGCCAAGTTGTTAACAGAAGGGTTAAGCACGCCATTGTTTCAAGAAATGTCTTCACCCACACAAAACCTAAAATGGCTTTCAATGGTGTAGTGTGTCAGGTTGTACAAGAAAATGTTGCACTTGTGAAAAGAAACAAAAAATAAATCAGTTAATCTCCAAAAGGTACATCTCAAGACATAATTTGCAATAATATAAAGAAAAAATTTGATTTATGACATGGAGTTATTGGACCATACATCTGCTGTACATTATAGTATTGCACAGTAAAATATTACAATATTTGCATACAATGATATTTTCAAAGCTTGCCCACGACTCCCTGTCATCATCTCGAAGTGTGAAATACAAGAATGAAATGATGTATTATGTAAAAGTTAAGTAAGGGAGTCCATAAAGTACGCAGTTGAAGGATGATGGTTTGAGAGTGATTTTGTTGGGAACATCAACTTTCTTTGAATCAGTGAGTCGTAATGGATCATGTGATCCTGTAGCCTTATGCATCATCTTTGAACCATTCCTTCTCAAGGCATGGATGGTCTGACCACAGGTTTGTCTGACTCTCACCAGGTTGTCTAGTAAAGTTACCATATTGTTTGCTGTCTGTTGAAAGCTACTCTGCCACTGATTAACAACAATACAGCCAACACCACACAAACTCAATAGCAGAGCAGTCTCCTGGGTTTTCAACTGGGGAAACTGTCCAGCGCTAGTGTGCGTGTCATGGACTGACTGCTGGAGACTGCTGGCATCGTTGTGAACTTGCTCAAAGAGGAGAGCCATGCGGCACTTTGACAGTTGGAGGGCTGCTAGTTTGCCAGGTGAGATGTTAGCCATGAAGTGCTCCTTCCCAAGGTAAATAAAGGCACTGCATTTGCACAGTAGGCGCTCCAACTCAGACAGACTGCCCATGAAGTCATCCTTCTGAAGTTTGGAAACCTTACTTGTGTCCATAATCTCCATCATCTTCGTAGTCAAACTAGTCTCAAATTTGCCGCCATTGTAAGAATCAGCAATATATTTTACATTTCGAAAGTCAACTGAGAAGGTGTTTGAGGGTAAGTCCGGTATCGCTTTGCTACTTTGGTTTTCTTTTTCTTTTTTCTTCGACTTACTTTTCTTGCCACTTTTGGTCTTTTTTTCATTGTCACATTGAACACTCTCTGGTTTCACTTTGTTCAATCTACTGTGAAGAAGCTGGAGGGAAAGGTCTCGTGACACAGAGATCACACCTTCCTCCAGCAGAAAGGGTAAGGATTCCAGTGGCAAATCCAGCAACTTCCTGTCTGCCAGCAATACCACATATTCACCTGGGTATGGGATTGGTTTAGGCAAGTTTTGCTTCTTTTTCTTATCTTTGGATTTTGTCGTTTCAATGGGTGATTCTATTTCCACTTGGGGTCGTAAGCAAGAGAAGTTAAACTGCGCAAGCAGCGGTTTCAAATAGTCTTCCATATCCTGTACAATTTTGCAGAAATGAGGCGTTAACCTTTTATCTGTAGCAGATTTCTGATGCTTCTCAAAGGCCTCCAGGTTGCCCTTTGTACAGTGCAAACAGACTTCCTTAATGAGGGAACATCTAGTATCCTGACCAAATGTTTGAATCTGCTCCCTCAATGTCAGCAGATCCTGTGGACAGACTGGAACCTTGGCCAAATTAGAGCATGTCAGAGTATCTGGAACACCATTAGTCTTTGCTTTATTTTCTGAAGTTTTGCTCATCTCATAGAAGGCTCCATAAAGTTCTGATCCATCTTCAGAGTGCTGAAGCAGCAGGATTTTCAGGTTGGATGGGAGCTCTTTAAGGATGTTGAAGTGGTTGGGATTAATGGTCAGCTGGCTGAAGGCCTTGGAGAGGTGGTTAAGGGAGTCCTCCAACCCCTTCAGCATGCTGCTGGGCCTCTTCCCTTGATAGTGGAGCAGGTTCTTGTGTAGACTGTATAGTGCTGAGAGTTGGGACACGTTGGTGTCAACACATGCAGAACGCAGGACTTCATTTGTCAGCGACACAGTGCAGCAGCTCTGAAAGAGGGCAAGATACTGACCTGCCATTGCAGGTTCCATTTGGCCAAGACAACCCAATATGTTGATAGAAGCATCAGCCAGCATGGAGGATGACGGGTTGTGTTGGAGAAACAAGCTGACGGCTTCACTGAGGGCCTTAGTAGCTTGTGCCAATAGATGCTTGGTTTTATACCTTCTCTGCATTAGCTCAGTACTTTTGACAGTTGTCTTTGGGTCTTTTGGATTTGATTCTTTGTCTTTCCCATTCTCTGAATTCTCAGACTGTACAGAAGTGGTTTCATGGTCAGATAAGGCCTCACGATGCTTGCGTTTGTCCCAGAGATCGCTCACATAAATAGGGTCCATCTGCATAGCCTGCAGTCTCAAGTACTTCCCCATGAGACAAAGGCAGCGAGCTTGGGTCTCCATGTTGTTCAAAGAGCAAGAACTGACGGCACCTAGCTGGCACAGAGCCACCTGCCCCAAAGTACTGCTAACATTCATCCATTCCTGCTCTATTGGGTTTGGCTCAAGTGTGCTGCTTAGAAACTCCTCCAGTATAATCTCAGTTGAGGTTTTCCTCTGACGGGACAGAGCTTGGTGTGTCTCTTCAGCACACAGCTCCTCCAGCATGGCCAGAGAAAAATCTGCCAGAGCTAGTCGCAGGTGCATCAGCCTCCACATAGCCGTCAGTGAAAATTCACAAGTCTTTTGTTGGGGGAGCAGGCTCTGAGCATTCAGCACCACATGCTCCTGCAGTACAACAGCCTGCTGCAATTGGGAGAGGCCAGCAAGCAGGAAGCGCTGCTTCTCCTCTTTTGTGATTGCACGGTTGGCTAAAAGTCTCATACCATGTGCGCTCTCTGCACTTGCCTCTGCTGCCTGTTGTCTATGGTTGAGTTTTGTGAAACTACTGACACACTCTCTTAGTGTACTGCAGGCAGCCATAACCCTCTGGACATTCTCGTAGCAGAGTGTCATTCCAGGTTCACTGTGAAGGGTACCTATACATTCCTTGGCACCTCTCATCTCTAATGAAGTGATCAAGAATGTGATCTCTGGGGCTCTATTTATCTGCTGCTCCATGACCAGCTTTAGAGCCCCACAGCCCTGCTTTATGACATGATCAATTTTTGTTTGTACATCTTGGTGTCTCTGGCCTACTAAAGCTCTTACCTTGATGAGTGTAAACTGGTACCAGAACTCTTCATCACCACTGAGGTCTTGAGTTTTGTCCAGAAGGGTCAGGGCTTGGGCAGGCTTCTGCTCTTCACAAGCCAGAGTGGCCAGACTGAGTAAACTTCTTGCCAGTGCTTTCTGATTCCCAAGCTCTCTTGCCACTAAGTGAGTCTCTGCCAGGAGCTGTCGTGCTGGTTGATAGAGCCCCATGCTGAGGCAAACCTCAGCTTTGTCCAGCCAAATGTCCTGAGCAAACACATTCATACTTTGTTGTCCAGGCCAGGCATTGTCATCCCTCTCAGCTTTCTGATTACAAGGTTTGTGAGGGTCTCTCCTATTATTTGAACGAGCAATCGCTGTGTGGCACGTTATCTGTTCTTCATCCTTGGTTTCACACAAATCCTGGAGAATTATTTGATATTGTGAATGTGTTTCCAAGCCCAGCTCATAACAGGTCCAGAGGATTTTGAGTCGATAGAGATCAGACAGGCTTCTCTTGTCAGTTAGGTCATGGGCAATGAGTTCAGCCAGATGCAGTACAGGCAAAGTCAGGTGATCAAGGGAGATTGAGTGCAGCTCTTTTTCCAGCACATTCAGATAAAATATGCTTTGAGTTTGGTTTGTAATGCTATGTGTATTAATACACTGGGGGTTACTGTTGCCTTTGAAAATGTCCCTGACTTCATCAGGACAGATGTACTTTGCCCAGTCCTCTGGGCAGGAAGGAGGTGACATAACAGATTTAGCTTTTTTATGTTGTGGGGTTTTCCCTTTTGCACTTTTTTTCTTCTTTTTGAGTGACGTTGGGGGGGGCTGAGGCTGGAGCAGCATAGAAGCAGCCTCCAATGAAACCTGCCATATTTGAAGTACAAAAGTGTAGGCTATGACCAGGTTAAGCTGGTGCTCAGGTGAAGTCCTGCCAGCCATGACAGCAAGCAGAGTGTGTGCTCTTACTAAGCCATCCAGGTGACGCACTTCATCCAGACTGGACATATTTTGCCTGAACAACAAGCTCTGGGCTCCCACCAAGGAAATGTCCTGTGTATTCAAACTGCTCTGTGTGGACTCTTGTTCAGGATTTTGTTCAGGATCCAGTTCAGTATCAAGTTCAGGATCCGGTTCAGGTTCAGGATCCAGATGTAGCAGGATGTCGATGGCCCATTGAACTTGGTGTTGGGCACTGGCTTCTGGAAAGTTGTGAAAATACAGCCACTGTCCAAACTCCAGGATGAGGTCAACCTTCTGCCACTGGGTCTCAGTGCTGAACAGAGATGAGATTGATTTCTGGTAGTAGGTAACCTTGTGGCTCATATTGGTAGCACACAGTGCCAGCTGATGCCACATAAGTGAACTGCATTGTTCGTCATCCCGGACCCTTTGCATGTCCGTCAGGACACTTTCTCCCAGTCGTGCTTTAACTTTTATGCAATGTTTGAGCAGAGACAGTGCTTGTCTGGTGGAGGGGATGTTGTTAATAGCCTTGTCCAGCAGCTGCAGAGCACTTTTCCTGTCAGATTCATCTATGTAGATATGAAGCAACGAACTATAAATGGCTGCTCTCAGGGTTAGGCCCTCTTCATTTCTTACTTCCTGTTTTGAACTTCCAAAATACAGGCCTGTCAGGATAAGTGATTCTTTCTCTTTGATCTCTTTTTCTTCATGTTTGGTGGTGGTATGGAACAGAGCAGTAAGTATCTTTTCCAGATCATCTTTGAGTGTCCATCTTTCCTCAGGAGTCTGTATCAAGGGTAAACAAGTGTTCCAGTAATGTCTGGCAGCTGTGAGACACAAATCTGGATTGTTAGCCTTTTCTGCATAGCTGATGCTGGATAAAATAAACTTCATAGCCTCTCTGTAAGTCTGTAGATCACCTTTGGACTCATGGACTAAGCTTAATCCCCTTGAACAAGCTGCACTGCTGAGCATCTCATTTACGGCAATCATGTCATACAAAACACAGGGCAAAGTGTTGATTTGTTTTTCTGCCATTTCTTCTAGCTGTAGCGCACTCTCAGTGCAGCACAACACCAATCCGTGGTCCTTGGCAGAGTAACAGAGGGAAGCCAACTGGCACCATACGTGCAGCTCTACTACAGCATCGGTCCAGCTGCACTCTGATGCCATAGTTACCAGTGTGGTGAGACTAGGAGCAGAGAACTCCATTTGTCTTGGGGTCCTATTGCATTGGTGCATTTCCACTGCAACAAGGACTCTCATCAATATTTCCTCATTCATACGCTCATCTTTGAAATAGTTTTTTAAGTCTATCTGCTGTTGCAACAACATCTTGATCTGTACCCATGTAGCCACCAACTGCTTCTTTGCTGCGATAGAAACCATCTCCCCTGGCATGTTGCAGTTGGGTAATTGAAGGGCATAGTCACACAGCTCCAATGCTCTATAGATATCCTGCAGAGCAGCAGTATTCTTCATTCTTTTCACTGAACTGCTTTTGCCCTCATTAACTGGCAAGTTTGGCTCGTCACCCTCTGGTCCACGAACAGACTTCATCAACCCCTGGGCCACAGCGTTACATAACAGAACAACCAGGGCACAATTCCCCGGGGACTCCAGCTTTTGAAGCATCTCCAATAGACTCTGAAAGGAAGGAAGCAGATGTTGACATTCTCCAGCCACAAGTAAGTTGCTGCTGTAGTTCCAGAGGTAAATGGCTGCATTTGTAACCACCCATGGCTCCATGATTTCCATTCCCAGCTCTGCTGCCCGCAAGAAGTTAGAGGTGGCATGTTCAGACAGATCCTGGACCCAGTTTGAGTATATTACCCAGTGTGGGTTCTTCTTAGACGCACCCCCTGGCTTTTGTGGCAGGACTGCAGGGCTGTACAGCTGCACCCCTTCAGTTAATAGCTTTTGGATGGTGGCTTCAGCACTAATGAAGTAGGTTTCAGCTAAAATGCGCAAGCAATCCGTAACAGACCTGTTATTACAATCATTAAGACATTCGTCACAGCTCTTGTCCTGAGCCTTGGAAATCTTCCATCTCTTATCATAAAATAAGCAGAATCGACAAGCACCTCGGCACACATCCCAAACTTCATGTTTCCTGGCGGTCTTTGCCAGACTTGCCCACAACTTCATCCTCTCTTTGCGGTCAGCGCCTCTGGCTTGTTTGGCTAGGTGACTGTCCAGTCTCTGTAAAGATGCAGAGTGATGTTGAGCCCTAGCAGAGAGCTGAGCCACTGGTCCAGATCCACGAATGTCTACAGGAATTTTGGATATATTGTCTCCATCCAGCACCATCTGAAAATCTTCCTGACCCAAATGGAGACCAACAGCAACGAGGGTGGGACGAATGTCTGAGTTATGAGGTTGCTTGCCCCTTGTCTGCTGCAGAAGCATAGCAGCTTTGTCTTTATTTTGGGATAGTGCTTGGAAAGGGGTCCTTCTGACCTGCAGGAGATGTAAAGCTGATGACAGTTGTTCATGTCGCGTCCCATCATCCAACAGGATGGCTTTCTGAAGGTGAGTCAAAGAGGCCTCAAGGCACCCCTCCTCCTCTGTGATCTTAGCTAGCTCTGAGTGGATTTGACATCGCATCTCCAACAATATACTTTGGACGTCTTCCAATTCTTGTGCCACTCTGAGCAGGGGTGTTTTGATGTATTTCCTAAGGGTGTATTGCAAGAGGGGCAAGCAAAACTTCCACTGTGTAGCACACACTGCCTGAACAGCCTGAGGGTCTCCCTCTCTCACTGCACTCTGCAACAACTGATCTAGTTTGCCAATATCCTTCAGCCGGTGCTCCACGCTGGCTTTGGAATAGTCATTTATATTTGCCTCTTTCTTCAGGAGGTGTAATTCAGCTTTGACACATTTCATTAATATGGATTGGACAATACTAACTTCTTCAACCAACTTTAGCTCTTTCAAACAGTTGGCAGCTACGTTCGGATACTTTGCTTGCAAGGACAGCAAAGCCAACTCCAGGAGGAAGGCAACTCTGTCAGCTGTTTGGATGGGCAATGCATTACGAATCACTGGCACAGTGGATGTTTTGGTACCACCCACCAAGAGAGAAAACATTTCCTCAAGTTTGGTAGAATCATGTTTTGTTAGGTTACCCTCTTTTTCCAGTGTCTTTAATTCCTGTATTTTGTAAATGACTGCTGAGGCGGTGTCCTGCTTGATTGTTCTATTGATGGTAAAACTGTCTGTAAGACTGTGTTGTACTTGCAACTTAAAGAGTCTTGAAAAAAGATGCGGGGTGTGTGCCTTGATAAATTCTTCTATATCTTTGGCGATCTCTGCAGCTTCCCTCTTTCTTCCTGAGTCAACAAGACATGTTATCAGGTGCAATGTAAGTTCTGCCCTCCAACTGTGGTCCTTGTTTGCAACCTGTTCCAGAGCTTGCACTACCTTCCCAAGGGAGGGAACCAGGTAGAGGCAGCGCCCTGGCAGCAGGAGAGGGTGAACCATATGGAAATATAGCACTGAGGCATTGAACACCAGGAAGTGACATCTTGGCTCATTCTTCGCAATTTCAATTGCTTGAAGGAAGTATTCTATAGCCTCCTCAAAAGCTTTAACGTTCCCATAGGCTGGCGGAGACTTCAGACGGCCTTGGCAGAGGTAGGCTCGACATAAAATTTGATTTGCTTGTGGATTTCCCTCAAAGTATTTCTCCAGACATAGTGTGCTAATCTCCAAACAATGCAGCTCTAGAGCTGCTTCTGCACACAGAACATACAGCTCTGGGACAATGTGTGGTGCCAAATTCTTGATTAAATCATAGGCTGACTGCAGAGCTTCACAGTCTTCTTGCTCTGTTGCCTTGGTTAGAAAATGTCGAATATCATTCTCCATATCTGGTAAAAGTTAATTAGCCATCGTCTATTCCTCCCCGTTACTTGATTTTAGCCAATAGACCAACTCTGCCGCCTTTGATCTTTCAAGGGATTCCCTTCCACATTTTCCAAGGTAACTCATAGGCTACTACTGAAAATTAGATTAGATCAAAGGAATAAGGAAGCATGGAAGAGGTGGAGAAGAATAAGCAACTGATTAAACGCAACATTACTGTTGCAAACTGCTGTAAATCACCACCAGCCTCAACCAACAGTTGAGATTTTCTTTCATGGTTACCCCAGCAACCACTAAACCGCTCAATATAGAGTGTGGGCGGTGTTAATCTCCTGTTTATTTGCAGAAAAGTGCTTTTGATTAATCCATGGACACATAATCTTAACTTTAACCTTGCCAAAATGGCTATTACCTTGTAATAAATCTCCACATTTGGTTCCAAGAATGACTTCAGTGCTAAATACCCCACAGGCTTGAAAATCCAAGGTCATTACATCCAGGACTAGAGAATAATCTGTTTGCAAGCATGTGATATCTGCCGGTAGTCTAGTTGTGAGTGGATTTCTTAAACTGGCACCAGTCAACTCCTGGGATCCACCTAGAAACGCGTGCGCACACACACACACACAAACACACACACAAACACACACAGAGATCAGTCATCAGCACCTGCACACCTGCAACCCATCATACACACAGAAAGACAGAAACAAGGAAACTAGCATTTCTCTAAAGGAAAGGGATATATTCTCTCTAAAACTTTAACTAGATTCAGTAGAAACTTTACTTGAGTGAAGTTGAAGTGGTAAATGTATTCAACCATGAAGTGAAAACATCACAAAAAAGTTTGCATAAGTGTCCAACACAAAGTGTTAAACGTGCACCAAATGCAAGGAGAAATGATAATGATGTCACCTTAGTTTATGAATGATTGTGTTGCTATTAATCTTTCTCACATAACTGTTCAGGAGTGACAGACAATGATTATTATGTCTATGTAATAAATAAGGGGCAGGTAAAAAATAAGATTTTCTTCTCCCTGCTGATCATGGAATGTGCACATGTTTTGCCATTTTAGATAAAAACACAGATTATACAATCCCAAATCACAATAAATGGATAATAGTGTTGGAGTTATTTAAAAATAATGAGTAGTTAATATAAAGGTGTTGGATTAACAGGCATTAAAGTGGAACCAGCCCATGAGATAACATAAATTAGCAAAATATAATTATGTGTTATGTTAAAAATAGCCAAGAGTAAAAGAGGCTGAAATCTTGAACAAAGAAACCCTCTGTAGGGACGATATGGAAGAGACTGGATGTGTGTCAGCTGCTGATTGTTGATTGGGAAACACCTGTGTCAGGTGGCACCTGTGAACTGCTCCATAAATTGAAGTGCGTCAGTTGGCTTCTGTTTGACCAGAGGAAGGTCTGACATGCTGCTGCTCTTCACAAACATTGTGTTTCTGTTGTTTATTCACTTAAATAATGAAGAAACTTATTTTTTTTCACTCCCAGTTTGTCATAAATGTATTGTCCATGCTCTCTCGCTAATTTAGTCTCTGCTCAGTTTGTTCTGATGGTTTCAAATGCCTTTTAAGTTTGGGGTCTTATTTCTGAAGTGCCTTCACCTGGTTTATGTAGTCATTTAGTGAAATGCTGGGATGTGGCACAAAGGAACACAAGTCACCAAAATGCTTTAACCCTTTTAGCCCTAAGCCTATTTTGGAGGTCTCTGCTTGTAAATTGCACACCCATAATGAAATGAGTGCAGCCACAAGATCTATTCCAATACTTTTGGGTGTCATAGTAAACTTGTGAGATTTAAGATGTGTAAATGTATGTAATACATGGGGTGTCCCTGCTGAAGAGTGAATGAAGATGGTCACTCAGATGAAGTTACCACAAAATTGCCTCAAAGAAGGCGGTCCTGTGGCATTTTTTCCCTGGGAAAGATGATCTGTGGTGGACTGTTAGAAGGCCAGTGAAAATGACAATAGCCAAAAATATGAAAAAGTTATTCACTGATCACTTCCCACTTGAATTTCATCTCAGCTAGCTTTATATTTACAGTGTTGGCATTTGTATTTTCAATAATGTGTCTGACCACAGAAGCAGAGAAGTAAAGCTAGACGAGGCTCAGGGGGCATGAATGTTGCATGTTTCTTTTGAGGTTAATAAATGATCCCTGAACTGTAACTCTTGGAGGCCTCATCAGTTTAACACATCACACAATAGAAAACGGTGATCCACGTCAAAGAATTCCATGTTAAACAGTAAAGAAAGCCCTCCATAGAGTAAAAACTGTCTATGAATCATTTATTAACTAAAATGAATAACCACATGTTCCTCTTCAGTGCTGTAGTCAGGCTGACGCACAGAGTAAAGAGATGTCTACAATTAAACAAGGGCAAGTCCAAAATGACCTGGATGACTGAGAACCTTCAGACATGTGCACATGTTGGACTGCAGGAAATTGAGGGGACACATGCAGGACCATCTATGATTCAACCTGCGATACAAATACATCTAATTGTACCTGAAATATGTACAACTTTGTTCCCCATGATGAAGGGGAGGAAGAACTTCCTCATCATTTGGTCAGGGTGAAGAGTTGATAATGAAATTATCTCTTAAGTAGCCCTCTCTACAGTAACATGTCTGTAATACATAAGGGACAGATAAGTAAAATTCTTGTCGATCATGGAATGTACTTAAGTTTTTTTTTTTGAATGTTTTTTTTCCAATTTAATCAATAAAAAGAATCAAGTTAACATCCTAGTGTTGGATTAACATACATTAAAGTGGAAATCAGCAAAAAAAAAATGTAAAAGTACCCAAGAGTAAAACAGACTTAAATCTTAAACCAAAGAAATCTGTAATGGGTCGCACCTGTGAGCTGCTCTGTAAATTGGTTTCTGTTTGACCAGGGGTGGTCTGACATGCTGCTGCTCTTCAAACATTGTTTCTGTTCACAACAAAACAAATGTAGTTTAATTCAGTTGGTGAATTTACTTCCTGAAATGCCCCTTTGTGATTTTTGCACTTGATTCGAGTTGTTATTGTTGAATTGTTTGACCTGTGTTTAAAACGGTAACATACCAAACACAGAAGCACCTGATCCAAAAAAAGGATTTCGTTTGCTCAGAATGAAAAGTTGAAACCCTGTTCAAAACACAGCTTCAACACCATGTATGATAATGATGTTCTACTTGTAGTGCTGCATCTGTTAGCTCAACCTGCGTAAAACAAGCTCATGCACGTGGCTGCTAATGCTAAAGAATCTGAATTCTGCATGTATTACACTTGTAGATCATACTCAGGATATGGTGCAAGTGTGGATGAATCACCATCTCCCTGCCTTTTAAAGGGTTAAAAGTTGAGGCACACTGAAAAATACCAGAACACTCCACAGGTGATCAGGTTGATTGGAAACAGGTGAGTGTCATGACTGGGTAAAAAAGGATCGTCCCTGAATAGCTCAGTTGTATTTAAAGGACACAACTTTAAAATGCTTTCAGGATGAAGATTGACTTTTATAATATTACAGCAGTTTTTGGGGAAGGTGACATTTTCTGCTGCTAACAAACGAGTCAGGATAGTGAAGTATATGGACCTAAAAGAACACATTAATAAGTAAACATGAGACGAGGGTATTCTGGACACATGACAGTCAGACAATATGCGTCCTGGATATGATGTGTTAAGGAAGTATAGATGTCTCTTGTTTGACTAAATGGGGATATTGTCCAAACTTGCTGCCTAAAGTTCCATTAATCATTTGGGAAGAAATGTGTTTTCTACTGGGGATGTATGTTGGTGGTTCATGAATGGATTTAAATGTTTATTATTAGACTACTATACAATCAAATGTGAACATTTATTGGTAAAGGAAAGTGGTGAGTCAGCAATGAATACTATTATCTAGAGATGGGACGTTTGACACTGAGACTCTGAAGCCTGCTTCACTCTATTGAAGCAGGCTGGTTCGAAACGCTGTGTCGAGGCTTGTATCAAATCTCCGCGATCACGTGACCGATGACGTTTGAAGCTTCATACATAACAAACCACGGCTTCATTCATTATAAGGAGACGCAAGATGCCCAGTGTTCCCCCTGCTCCATAGGGTTCTGAGAGACCTTTGACTTTTAACGGTTTAGTTAGTCTTAGAATAAAGACACAACTGCTTAATAATGACTTTATTGCTTTTGTGTTGGAACTGGAATCAATGATGTGTGAATCATTTGGAGGTTCATTGCTGCTATAATTGCAGCTGACCACTAGATGTCACTGGTAGGGTCTTTCTTTGAAGCTTCAAATCTTTTTTCGGTACAATCAGAAGATTCTTTGGTCTCAAATAAAAAGTGCAATTGAAATGTATTTTGTTCCCCTGCGCAACACTGTTTAAAGTCGGATGATGTAATGAGATGTTAGCAAATTGGAATTTAGTTCAATATGACTTGTCATTAATTAATCTAGTTTAGGATTCGCACAGTTAAAATCTGTGTGAGGGGGGAATCATGGAAATGCAGTTTTGGAACAATAACATAAATTCAATGGAAGTTATGAGAATGAACTTGCATTTGAAATGATGAAATCAAATTAGATCAATTTGTAATCTTTATATGTAAAGTAGTTTAATACTCCACTGAGAATCTCATTCCTAGATGGACAGTTTAAATATTTAATAATGAACCATGTAGGAATTAGAAACAATAAAATAACCATGAATCATTTTGGTCACTGGATTGAAGTAGCTCCATCCGACAACCTTGGAGCAGAAAAACGATTTCAATTTGAAGTGAATATTATTTAAACTGAGTTTAATCGCCAAATTGACCATAGGTGTGAGTGTTTGTCTATATGTGGCCCTGCGATGGACTGACTGTCCAGGGTGTGCCCATCACCTCCATGATCCTCACATGGAGGATGGATCCCATAAGAACCCACTGCATTGTTTTTATCGAATAACACACATCAGCTGCCCTCCGTAGGTCTGTTTACTGTCAGAAAAGATGGTGGTCTCCTTGCTCGAGACAAGGAAGTTGAGTGACTGATGCTGCCTGTGAACCCATGTACCTGAAGGGGGTCCCAAGAGAAGTGGAATGAGCCAATGAGAGAAGAATCCTGTGATGAGACCAACATCATCAGCAGTCCAGGCTAAAGGAGCATGGCGTTGGGTCAACTGAGCCAGCGCACAGAAGGGTTCGACAAAAACCAGAATGCTTGGGATGAAAGAGACTGAAGCTGAAGGAGATGGACCAGTTTCTGAAGCCCCAGAGAACCAGCACTCTGTGTCACTGTCACTCATCCCAGGAAAAGACAGATGACTCAGATTCAAGATTCCTTTGTCATTCCAACACACATTAAGACATGAGGTCAGAACGAAATTTCAGTCTCTCCAGAACCCAGTCAGCCCAGCAATAAAAAGAAGAACCAACAGTTTAACTTAAAAAAAAAATGTAAATTTTAAAAAGATTTAAAACCTCTGGAGGTACTGGGGGGGTTGTGCAAACAGTTTAGACCGTGGGGAGCAGCAAGGCTATGGGGGCTACAGAGAGTTCAGAGTCTGACAGCTCCAGGGTAGAAGCTGTTCCTCAGTCTCATTGTCCTGCTTTTGATGCTCCGTAGCCTCCTGCCTGAGGGGAGGGGGGTGAACAGGGTGGGTGGGATCTCTCATGATGCAGGTGGCCCTTTTCCTGCATCTGGAGGTGAAGATGGGGAGGCTGCTGCCCACAGTTCTGTGCTGGCTGGAAGTGTTGCTGCTCCAGGTGAGGTCGTCCTTGAGATGCACGCCCAGGTACCTGAAGCTGGAGACCACTTCCACTGCTGTTCCTCCGATGTGCAGGGGATGTCTGCTCCTCCTGAAGTCCACGATCAGCTCCTTTGTGTTGATGCAGAGGTTGTTTTCCCTGCACCAACCCTCCAGGTGTTCCACTTCCCGCCTGTAG
Source organism: Solea solea (assembly GCF_958295425.1). Classification (NCBI taxonomy): domain Eukaryota; kingdom Metazoa; phylum Chordata; class Actinopteri; order Pleuronectiformes; family Soleidae; genus Solea; species Solea solea. The sequence goes on along the minus strand of NC_081142.1, from coordinate 22,891,486 downwards.
CTGGACTCATCGTTGTTGCTGATGCGTCCAACCACTGCTGTGTAATCAGCAAACTTCACAATATGACAGCTGGGATGTTTAGGTGAGCAGTCATGAGTGAGCAGGGTGAACAGAAGAGGGCTCAGCACGCAGCCCTGCCTGTCTGTCAGGAAGTCCAGAACCCAGTTGCAGAGGGGGGGCTCAGTCAGAGTGAAAAGAGTTTATGGATCAGGGTCTGTGGTATGATAGTGTTGAAAGCTGATGTGAAGTCGAGGATAGCAGGCGGACATAGGAGTCTTTGCTCTCCAGGTGAGTGAGGGCTGTGTGGACCACAGAATAGATGGCGTCCTCTGTGGATCCGTTTTTTCCTGTATGCATATTGGTGGGGGTCCACCGTGATGTTGATACTGTCCTTGATGCGAGTCCTGACCAGTTCCTCGAAGCACTTCATGACTATCGGGATGAGAGCTACTGGCCGATAGTCATTCAGGCCTGTCACTGTGGAGCCTTTGGGGATGATGGTGGCAGTCTTCAGACAGGTGGGAACCACTGACTGCCTGAGGGAGGTGTTGAAGATGTCTGAACACCTCCGACAGCTGGTCAGCACAGCCTTTCAGCGCCCGCCCAGGGATGTTATCGGGACCAGTGGCTTTGCGGGGGTTGATCCTCCTGAGGATATTCCTCACCTCTGCCGCCGTCACACTGAGGGGCGCATCACCTGGTGTTGGGGCGAGTCTGGTGCTAGTAGAGCTTCTGGGATTCTCAAAGCGAACGTAGAAGCTGTTCAGAGCATCGGGCAGAGAGGGGTCCCGGGGGCACTGTGCATCTTATGTGTTGTAGTCCGTGATGCATTTTATGCCCCTCCACATGCTCCGTGGGTCATTGGAGGAGAAGTGATCCTGGACCTTCTAAGCATAGGTGGATTTTGCCCTCTTGACCCCTGCGATCAGCTACCTCCTGGCTGCTCTGAGAGCCAGTGCATCCCTATCCTTGAGCAGAGACCAGACCTCTTTGTTGAGCACGTTGTCACTGTCCTGATGGTTGTGACGTCCACCACGCACTTGCTGATGTAGCCCAGGACAGCTGACGTGTACTCCTCCAGACGATCAGCTGCTTCTCTGAAGACATGCCAGTCTGTGAACTCAAAGCAGTCCTGCAGTTCGGCATCAGCATCACGGCTCTGTATGCACGCCAAATGTTGGAGTATACACGGTCTAATGTGTTGTCTCCCCACGAGTGACGAGTGGTAAGAGGCGTGGGTTATTTCCTATATAAACAAGCATTTTTGTCGGTATCGCGCTACCACATTCGTTGAGAAACTGCCAGCTGCTGGTACACCGTTGAACACCCGCACGACAACTATTTTGACAGACGTTTTTTCATCCTGAAAATTCACCCCGAGGATCGTCTGCTGCTTCTACACATGGCTGATACAGGTATCCATTTTGGTGACTTTACTCCAAAACGTCGCATAAATATTGCCGATGCTCAGTTGCTAATGGCTCCTAAAAAGAAAGAGGGATACTCCCCACGAATGACGACACGTGGTAGGCGGGGGTTATTTCCTATATAGACAAGCATTTCTGCCACTGTCAGTATATCGCTATGTTTTCGTTGCAGACTGCTGTTACACCACTGAACGCATCTACATTCTTTGAAAAATGGCTCTTGTTTCTGGTGAGTTTTCAACAAAACTTTTTTGTCCTTTTTCTTCTAAAAACGTTCTCCTATTAATCATGTTTATTTTTCTTTCTAAATACAAGTGTTTTAAAACAGCATTGACCTGGGAATCTCCCGACTCTGACAACGGTTCAAGAAAGAGACCCCGCTTCTTAGGTAATACTGATTATACATTTGTATTATCCAGTCCCCACGTAATGATTTGTTTTTTCTTAGTAGAGAGACATTTGTTTGATGAAATACCGGGGCCATCATCAGCAAAACATTCTCCGGCCAAAAAACTGAGAGAAGCTCCCGCCAAAACTCCTGGGAAACACGGTCAGTATTCCGTATCTAAAATGTTAGTTTAAACAGGGGTTTGGTTACAAATTTTAACTTCTATGTTTTGTATTAAACAGGATTATGTAGTATTTTCCAAAAAAGGCCCCAAGTCTCAGATGGTGGTGGCAGGATTCTTTGCCCCAGAGAAAGTCGGAGCAGCTACGTGTGAACCATCAATTGTGATCTCGGACACTCCAGAGGACGGTCTTGAGACTTCAACAAGGGTCGCAGTGCCATCCACCCCGGTATTGAGAGAGGTGGTAGAGCTAATAACCCCAGGCCATTCTCTTCTCAAACCAAATTCTGAAGCTGAAGATCTCTCGGGCTTACTGGACTGGACGGATTTGCAAATGGGATGAATGTGACTTCTCCAAGCTACCACCCAGTAAGAGTTCTGACATTTCATTGCAGGGGTTGAGTGATCAGATACAATCAAATTCCTCAAGAGAGGTTGATGCCTGTAAATGTAGTGTGTTGAAGAATAATTTATTAGAAAAATCAGAGCAATTATTTAAGTGGGAGTTAAAACTTTACCAAAAAAACTTTAGAAATTCAAAAAGAATTAGTAAACGTCCGTAAATATCTACAAATACTAAACAATAGGATTGGATAAGTTCAATAAATTTTAACACTAGTGCCCCGTTTATTAGCATTTGAAACCGTCTGATTTTGTTATTTCATTTGTATTGTTTAATCATGTCACGTAAATGTGCAAGCAAATCAAAATACGGCAGGTGATGCGAAATTGTCAGTGATGATGAATATGTTAGTGAAAACGACTCATCTCCCCTCAAAAGTTGGTCGGATGTAGAGAAAGAATTTGAAAAATATAACACAGATTCAGACAGCAACTACAATTGGCTTGAAAATGAGACGTCTCCCCGCGAAAGCTGGTCTGATATTGAAAATGGAGTCAACACTTTAGAAGAAGAGGACTTTGAAATGACCCCGGCTGAGATTCTTGATGTTTTGCAAAATATGGGTATACTAAAAAGAGATGCCTCAGAATTTATTGAATTGGATGATATGCAATCTCCTCAAACGGGTGGTGATACAATGCGTAGAGGACAACACAACTCACTCTTTACACTCAAACCCCCGAACACTCCAAACTGCAAGTACAACACAAACGGTTCAGTGTTGAATTGGCTGATCGTATAAAAAGGGCGGGAGGGTCGCACGATTTCAATATAACGGAGAGGAAACGATTCAACGGTCTTGAAATTAGACAGCGTATAGATCTGAGGAGCATCAGAATGGGGGATTTAAGAAATGCATTGTCAACTTTAAGACATAAATTAACAGACGTTGTCAATTTTTCCACAAACCTTGCGGCACCAGATGGTGTTTTAAACATAGTGCTGAGAGGTCCATCACTGTCCAGCGACGTGTGTGCGATATTGAACACCTCGAATGATTACAATGCTGAAACCTTTCTCAACGAAATTGAGAAAGTTATGCAAAGCAATGACAGACTACTCTCAGACGATAGTCTTGAATTTGTAGTCACAGCCACTTTGAACAAACGGGGCGGTATGAGGCGTAAATTAGGAAGTGTGGCGTATGATCAAATAATCAATAAGAAGCAGGCATGTCTTTACAATCTGACAAACACAGACAATTTGTGTTTTTCCATGTGTTTGGCCTACCACATGAACCCACAGAGAGCAGAGGATGAAATTCAAAAACAGGCACAACAAATTCACACAGGAGCAGGGTTTAATTCAAATCACAAAGTATCCTTAGGAGACGTATCTAAATTTGAGAAACATTTGAATGTTAAAATTCTTGTTTTTCACCACAACTTTGGCACCAAAAAATTAGAAATGTATCAGACACATGAACAACCCCACTCGAAAACAGTATGGCTCTATCTGTACGAGGACCACTACTATATGATCCAAAACAAAACAGGATTTTTTGGAAGTCCCTATGTGTGTGAGTTCTGTTACAAGGGTTACACAAGCAAGTCGTTCCATAAATGTAAATATTTTTGTAATGTGCCTTTCTGACACTTGCTATAAACACCAAAATTCAAAAACCATACGCTGCACCGACTGTTTGCGCCTCTGCCAGTCTGAGTTTTGCTTTAAAAAACATAAAGTAACTGAACAAACCGATCGTTGTAAAAAATTCAGACCTTGTGATAGAACCAAATATTGTGAAGACTGTGGCCGTCTGTCAAAAAGGTAGATGCGGGCATTGTGGTGATGCACTGAAATCAGACACTGTGCATAAGTGTTTCATTCAACCTCAAAAACAATCGGAACCACAAACAAAATATGTGTTTTATGACTTTGAAACAACAGCAGAGAACGGTAAACACAAGGCCAATTTGTATGCGCGATTGATTTCGAGAACAACAAGTGGTGGGCCTCTGGCTCATCATGTGTCAAGCTCTTTGTGGAAAAATTTAGACAGCCAAAGTACAAAAATTACACATTCATAGCACACAACGCGTCAGGGTTTGACAACTACATACTTTTGGATTATTTCACCAAACGAGGTATCACCCCTAGATTAACCATGCGTGGAAGTAAAGTCTTATTAATGTATGACGACTTATTTAAACAGAGATGGCTTGATTCTTTCAGCTTTCTTCCAATGCGTTTATCGAAAACTCCCGCAGCCTTAGGTTTTGATGATTTCAAAAAAGGCTACTTCCCACACCTGTTCAACACATCTGAGAATACTGACTATGTAGGACCATACCCCAACCCCCGTTATTACGGTATGACAACATGTCAGAAAAAGAGGGGTTAGAGTTCTTACAGTGGTACAATAGTGTGTCATGAGGATTTTGATTTCCAGTTTGAGCTACGTTCCTACGGGATCAACGATGTAGTTGTTTTACGCAAAGCTTGCATCATCTATCGTGATGCATTCCTTGAATGTACAAATTTGGACCCCTTTGAGTGCACGACACTTGCTTCATGTTGCATGGCTGTGTTTAAAACACAATTTCTAACACACTAGCATTAACACATGATGGCGCATCTATACAGTGGCTCAAATTTGAAGGCTTCAAAAGCAATATAGAAATTCGGCATGCCCTGAATCATGGAGGAGCAATTTGGCCCGTACCATGTTGATGGTTTTTGTGAAAGGGATGGTGTGCTTACTGCATACGAATTTGCTGGATGTTTCTGGCATGGATGTCCAAAGTGCTACACCCCCTGACATAAAAACGCTGTAAGTAACATAGCATTTGGCGTTCTACACAGACAGTTTAAAGAGAAACTACTTGGTCTTAGGCAGACACACAAGTGGGAATGCGAGTGGGAACGAGCCAAAACATCAGACCAGAGTCCGAAGGCTTTTCTGAAAAATTACAGCGCACTTGAAAGACTCGACCCGCGAAAAGCTCTGTTTGGAGGTCGTACCAATGCTTATAAATTGTATCACAAAGTAGCAGATGGTGAAAAAATACATTATTACGACTTTACTTCATTATACCCTACCGTGCAGGCCTATAAAAGTTATCCCATCAGGCACCCTGAAATAATCTTCCGCGATTTTGAATCTATTGACAAATACTTTGGATTGATAAAGTGCACTGTGACACCACCCCGGGGATTGTATCATCCAGTACTTCCATATCGCTGCAACAATAAATTAATGTTCCCTTTGTGTTGCACCTGCGCCGAGATTGAAAACCAGTCTGTCGAATGCAATCATCCAGATTCTGAGAGATCTCTTTTAGGAACATGGGTCAGTCTCGAGCTGCAAAAAGCAGTGGAAAAGGGGTACATTGTATCCAAAATAGATGAGGTGTGGCATTTTGCTGAGAAGAGTGACAATCTCTTCAAAGGTTATGTAAAGACATTCTTACAGCGAAAACAGGAGGCATCAGGTTACCCTAGTTTTGCAAAAGATGAAGAGTCTAAAGCAAAGTACATTCAGGATTATTATGAGAAAGAGGGGATACATCTCAATCCTGAAAAAAATCACTGTCATCAGTGCGAAGCATCAACAAATTGTTGCTTAATTCTTTGTGGGGTCGTTTTTCAACGCGTGAAAATCAGGCTACATGCGAATTGATGACAGACCCTGAACAATTTGCCCGCTTCATGTTTAGTGATCAATACGATGTTAGACAGTTTATTTGTATCTGATCATGTGGCACTTGTTCAGTGGAAGCATGCTGTAGCACAATCGGCAAAAACCAAAAACATCTTCATCGGTGCCATAACAGCATATGCACGGATCATGCTGTACGATTTAATGGATCGATTAGGGGAGAGGTGTATCTATTCTGATACAGACAGTGTGGTCTTTGTATCAAAGGCTGGAGATTGGATTCCTGAGACCGGTCCTTTTCTCGGTGACTTGACAGACAAGGTTAATGAGACAGTGGCGGTGATGATTACATTGTAGAATTTGTGTTAGGTGGACCAAAATGCTATGCCTATGTACTTTTGTACATATCATCCTGATATATACAACATAAACATGTTTTTGTAGCCCTGTGTTGAAAAAATGTGTGTAGATAGTAACCTATTATTACCTCTATCGCTTCATAAACGGTGGGTCCGGGTGACATGTCATTTTTAAAATAGTCAGGAGATCCTTCATTGTCCATGGTATCCAAACAGTCAAGATTAAGTTGCATTTCATTGCAGACAACCTTAGAGGAGTCCTCTTCAAGAGTTAGAAATGTTAGGTTTCTTTTACCTAACTCGGCACCAAAGTTGTCCACCCACGAGTTGTCCTTCATCCTGACGATGATTTGTATTACTCTTAGTTACTTCCTTATTAAATGACAAATCACCTGTACAGACATATGTGTATTATTCACAGTGTACATTCTTATCAACATCTTTTTCATCATCATCAAACATCTTCATTTTGAGGGCTTTGTAAACTTTGTACCATCTGAACAAGGTATCAATGCGCTCAAAAATGTCTAACGTTTTCTCCCATTCGCTCCACTGCACTAGAAACCCGTTGGAAAACCATGTTTCCCATTCTTTACAAGTGAGGGGGTAGAGCTTGTCTTCATGTGGAGTACCCTTTCGGGCATTGCGAATAACAGTGTTGTCCATACACTGTCTGAAATGTCCAAATCTGTCTCTACACGATAGGTTTCTCCATACTTAGATCCATCCCATTGCATTGAGTATACACCTTTTGAGTTACTCAACTCTTTACAGATTTTGTTTCTGAAATAGTCCCAGTCCTTGGCAAAAAAACGGATGTGCGGAGTTACTTCTTGTAGAAACATTTCATCAGCTACTCTTGTGTAAAGGCACACACTTTCTTGATCAAACAAGTATCCTGAAACCCTATAGTCTTGTACATCCCACTCGTACATTGGGTCACATGCTGGGGAGACACTCTTTTCTTTTTAGGAGCCATTAGCAACTGAGCATCGGCAATATTTATGCAACGTTTTGGAGTAAAGTCGCCAAAATGGATACCTGTATCAGCCATGTGTAGAAGCAGCAGATGATCCTCGGGGTGAATTTTCAGGATGAAAAAAACGTCTGTCTGTCGTTAAAATAGTTGTCTTGCGGGTGTTCAACGGTGTACCAGCAGCTAGCAGTTTCTCAACGAATGTGGTAGCGCGATACCGACACTGACAAAAATGCTTGTTTATATAGGAAATAACCCACGCCTCTTACCACTCGTGGGGGAGTAGCCCCGAGAGAAAATAAATCTATCTCCATTCAAACCATTACTAGCACAAAAATGTGTTAGTTGTTGAAAAAAAGAATCAGACATTTAGAAACAGAATAAGGGTAAAGAAACTAATGAAAAGGCATTTAAATGAGAACTTGTTTGGCTTTGTGAGAAAATAAATACAGTTTACTTCCATTCAAACCATTTACTAAGACCAGATGCTATGCTAGTGGCCGAAAACCATGGAAGTAATGCTAAACAGAATGCTGAATTGCTGATATGAATCTGGACGACAATCACTATTGCACCTTAATCTGTTCTGCTTTACTTCTCTCCAGCCTTGTTTTCTTCTTTTCTCTTTTTGTAATTACATAGCATTTCACTTGGCACTTTAACTGTACTGTAATGTTTAACCGTACTGCAATTTAACAGGCTGCTGCTATTTATCATTTACATTGATCTCTACACTGACAATTGCTGCTTAACGTCTTAGGGAAGTGTGAATGTGCGTGTGTCGGGGGGGGGGTGTAAATATGTATTTAAATCCCTGTGAAACGCTCTCTTTTTGTTGCACTACTTGTATGTACAGCTTAATGACAATAAATAAAAGTGATTTGAAACAACCATTTCTAAATAAGTAAAGCAAGTCAGGGACTTGGGAGAGCAGGACTCTTAGATTTAGGGCAGGGACCTAAAAATAAACTGTCTTTGGAAGGACAAGGTTTAAACTAATCCCTCAGGGCTGAGAAAACAAAAAGACGTCAGGGTCAGGGACCCATAGAAAAGAGTCAGGGACTCATAAGGAAAAGACCAGTAAAATAAATATTTCAGCTAATAACAGTAAGTTTAATATGCGGTGCCAGATTTCAAAAGAAACTGTAAGTCATGGTATTCTTCTACTAAGTGAAAATTGAGCATAGGATTGTAAAACTTAAGTTAAAAACAAAATTCGGTAGGAAAAAAACCGGTATAGAAATGGATCGATCCTAGATGATTGAGAGCAGAGGATGAAAAGCGCAAACGTTTAAAAAGTGTTAAAATTAAGATTTCGGCATAAGTCGACATATACATTTAAAATTTGAATTATGTGTTGTCTTGTAATTTTTAATGTGTGCGCCATGGCTTTGTGTTTGATGTGCGTGGTGACAGAAGCTCAGTCTTCAGAGCTTGTGTTGAGGAGGAAAAGCTGTTTTGACATGAGGTCATTGCAGGCTGTGAAGCCACAAGGGCTGCTGAGGGAGAGATGGTCCTTTACAGTGATGAGCAAAATACCACATTTTATTAGGGATTTGTTCATTATAATGATGCATTGTTAAAAAATAAATAAATCGAAATTTCCGTAGAGTCTGGACACACTATGTAGTATTTTGAAAGAAGAAAAACAGGGAAACATTTATAATCCAGATTAACAGTTGGGAAAATAATATTGGTAATAGTGATAATAATAAAATAGTATTGAAGGAGATAGCTTATTTAATTTAGGTATAGTTTTTGTGGTAGGCTCAAAGGGTGTGGCAGTTTGCATAAAACTGCATGAGAAAAACGGGGTCTTACTTTTTGGTATTTTGGGTGGAATTTATGTGCTTTTGGGTTTCTAGTGTTGGAGAGATCGGTATAAAATGATAAAAAAAAAAACTTGTTTGAGTTTTTTATTTTAGCTGTATTTATTATAGCATGTGCGTTAGGCTATAACTAATAATATAATAGGATTAGGAAATAGTGAACAAACTGGTTCTAAGAGCTGACTCCTTGTGGTGAATGAGACCAGCTGTGTTGGTGGGGGGAGACTCACACAGTGACAGAGAGAAAGAGAGTTTCAGATACAAAAGTAAGTTTCCGGTCACTATGGAGACGATGACGAGTTAACGGAATTTGTTTTATGCAGTGCTTTGAGTGGCCCAGGTAATAAATTATACGAAGACCGTTTTCATTGGTGCGATGTGTGGGTTAAAGGAAGTGAGTGAGACGTGAATGGTTGATGAAAAGTGAATTATAGGTCTGCTTTGGAACACACCTTCCAGGATTATTCAATTAAATAGTAGCAGTTTTTAAGGTGAATGTATTTGATTAGAAATGGTTTTATCTCATTATAGGAGAAGAGGAGTGTGCTGTGTGGATGTGGTAGATGTGATGAGAAGATAACTGAAATGGTCATAAACTAACACATTAATCTGTGATATGCATTCCAGTCATTATAGTGCTGAAATAATCTGAGTAATCTAGAATAATGTTTATTTCCATAGACATCTCTAAAGTGTATTTGACAATTAGCTAAGGAGATATCAGAAGTCATGAGGAGAGACATAGGACGCAGTGTTCTCTTCAGGGATTCCCCGGCAGAGAAGAAATGGGGGACGCTCCGTCTCTTCTCAAGCCTTAAGTAAACACCAGCATTGCCCAAATCAAATATCTCCTGAAAACATACATTTGATATATGTATAGTGGACTGGCTACTTTGATTCGGTCCCTGACTCCACTAACAGACTGAAGGAAGAGAAAGAGTTAAAGGAAAAAGATACAGGCGGTAATAAACTTTATTCTGTTTTGTAGTCCAACCGAAATAAACAGGAGGATGATGATTATCTGGGTTCCCATTCCAATCCTCCACCGTACGTCAACCCTCAACTACCGCCGCCTCCTGCACATGTCTCCGCTCCAGTCCCTCACCCTCCTCTCTCCGCTCCAACACTGACAGGAAAAGCCATAGAAGGTCCAAAAACAACAAGATCTGGTAAATGGTATGATTCTTATAACCCTTCTGACATGCCTATACTCTCTCTCCTCCAAAGAAGTCAGTGACTTTAAATGTAGGAGAAGAAATGTATCCAATGATAGAAATGCCTAACCCGAGAGCTGGGGGTGGACAGAGCATGTGGTGTTCGGCACCCTAAGGAAAACACAGGAGAGTTTAGAGAACAATTTCAAAGGTTGTGTAACAGTTTCCAACTGAACACTTTAGAGGCAGAGAGTACTTAGATGCATTGTAAAGCAAGATTTTTTTTTTTTTTTTTTTTTTTTTTAAAAAAAAAAACACCAAACACATTCCTGAATGGAATGAGGCCAGAGATCTCACAGTTTATTAAGAAGCACTTAATTGGTGTTGAACAGCTGGGATACAAACTACGACAGACTCAGTACATGCAGAAAATGTACTGAGAAAAGAAAGCCAAGAAAGGTGGAACAAAAAAGGCAAGTGAAGTATTTATGATGGATAATTATAATGATGAAAACTATGCTAATACATTTACTGATGTGTATTTCTGAGGCAATGTTAACCGTTGAGGCTGGAGGGGGAGAGGCAGAGGACGGAGATTAGGAGGAGATGAGAGCTGCTACAATTGTGGCAAATGTGGACGTTGGGCTCGAGACTGTAAAGCTCCAAAGGGCAGGGGTCAATGAGGCTGGCGGGGAAGAGGAGGACCCAGACCAGTTGATTCATCAGCATGACTAGTCAATAAATCAGGTCATGCACTGACACACACACCAGGACACAGAAGATGAAGAGGAAGTATGTTCACTAGAAAACACTGAAGTATTTTTGAGTATGAACCAAAACCCGATAGTCATCCTGTTGGTTAATAATCATAAAACTCGTTTTCTACGCGATACTGGAGCATGCAGAACAATTAGATGAAGGTGAATGCCATAGTAAGTTGCCACTTCAACACGGTAATGGTATAAAGGTGAGATCTGCAACAGGACCGAACCGCTTAGTTGACCTGTGTCGATTACTTATCTAAAGACAAATAAAACAGCTGTGGTTGCAATCTCAAACCTGTGTCCAGTGAATCTGTTAGCGAGAGCTTAGAAGGAAAGCCTATATTACCAAAATAATTTGTTTAGATTTGCTACAATATTGAGTCATGGGATTACCCATGTCTTGATAGGTTCATCAAAGTCCTGAGGCGGAACAATTTGTCAGCTTCACGCTGGGAAGGGCCCTATCAAGTACTACTGTCTACACCCACAGCAGTACGCATAGCTGAAAGACAGACGTGGATCACACTGCAAAAGAGCACAAATACCTGTCAGATAAGTAGAAGCATTAACCATGCCGGAATTAAAACTACGTTTAATAACTGTTTCTTGTGTGACCACAATTGCATTCCTTATCTTAAATACAGTGACATAAGGCCAGGTACATGATAAAATGAGAAATAGCGCAATAGGAACACTAGGAGAGGTGCAGTGATAATACATGTGCTATTGTCACAATTAAGTGATAGATTTAGTTTCCGGGGCAGCCTAGAGCTGTGGCCGTCACAGGGGGCCTCGTTAGAGCCAAACTTTGGAAAATACATTTTTGGGGGGGGGGTTGAAAAAGACTGCCTCGTTTGGTATCAAGAGCGAGAATCCTCCCTCTGTCCTGAGGGAAACAAGAGATGCCTAAAATATGTGTGAATACTTGAGTATTATAAAGAGAAATGCACCAGCAAGATGGCAAGATGGTTTCAACAGATTTTTGAATTTCACTAAGGAAGCAATTGGAGGCATACAACAGTTACTAGTTTAATGGCATGGCAGAATAGGACGCTTTAGACATGATGTTGGCAGAAAAAGGAGTACTGTAGAGTGTTTGGAGATGTGTTGTACATTTATTCCTAATACAGCACCTGATGGCAGCATCACTAAGGCATTGGATGGATTAACCACCCTATCTGTAGAGTTAGTTGAAAATTTTGGTTTCAATGATCCTCTGATAGGATGGCTTCAGGACATTTTCGGAAAATGGGCAGGTTCTATAAAACTATGATGTTATCTGTAGCTGTGATGATTGTATTCTAATCACTTGTGGATGTTGTATTCCCTGTTTTGAGATGACTGTTACAGAGACCCATTGACACCGCTCTGACCAAAACGACTATGCTGTATGAGGAGTATGATGAGTCCCCACCACCGAGAGGACAATGAGAATGCAGCACCAGAAAAAGTTACATCTGATCAAGGAGGTTAGAGAAGATCGAGAAAAGTTTTTTGGGGGTTAAAGGGGAATGAATTTTAGTCTGATAGAAAGATTGTTTGGCTGCAGAGATAGAGGCAGTGAAGGTGGAGAGAATCTGAGCTCGGATTCATACCTTCAATACCGTTTAATTGGGATATCATAGTCAATTACAGTGTTTATTTAAGACTGATTTTAAAGGCATAGATTGTCTTTTCAGGGTGGTGCCCCGTTATACAATTAATTATGTTCTTCTTAGAGGAAGCTGATGGTGGGGGGCACACAGTCCAAGGGCTGCTCACCCGTCAGGTGGAGTCACTCGCTCAGGACAGTGAGTGCTTTGAAGTGTGGATTACTACCTCAGGGAGGTTGACCATTGCATGGTTGACCTGCCCCATGCCACGGGAGAAAACGCTGGTCTGAAACACCACTTCCAGAAGTGTGCACTCATTTATAGAGACTCCACCAAGAGACCAGAGACCACTAATGCCCTCCAAATAGCCCTGCGAGAGGAATACGCCCGTAACTGATGAAACCTCTGCCACCTTGGGCACCATGGCGATCACCCAGAAAAAGGATGAGTCTCCTCGAGTGCATTACCAGCATCTGAGAACCACCCATTTCCAGGGTCGCAGTGCACTTGGACTGGAGGAAGCCAGGAGACAAATGGGCAGTTGGGTGATTGTCCGCAATAAGAGGCAGAGTCCTATTCCACACCAACCAACTCACACTTCAAAACAAGTTTTCCCCACTCACCACCTCACAGACTGAGAAGGCAACTCTGGTGATTTGTGACTCTACCCTGAGGAGCATGAAAATAGCGACGCCAGCGACCACAGTCAGTTGTTTTAGAGTGGGCGACAATCTTATCTGAAATTGTTGGCTAAAGAGAATTGTAGATTAAAAAGTTACCATTCATGTCGGCAGTAATAACACTCGATTACGCCAATCGGAGGTCAAAACAATATGGTTTTATAGATAATTGGCAAGCCTTCTTGAGAAAACCTGGTCTCATGAGCAGAGACTGCATCCCCATCCCACTTTGGATGGAGCAGCTCTCTTATCTAGAAGTTTATTAGAAACCCAACACCATGATAATCCAGAGTTGAGACCAGGGGGGTATTCCAGAAAGCGGGTTATGTGAGAACTCTGAGTTTGTTAACCCTGAGATGAGGGAAACTCTGAGTTATCCGTTCCAGAAAGAGAGGTAACTTGGGTGTGTTACTGCGGTAACTTACTCTGTGAACATAACCTGCACGCTGGCAGGTTTACTATAAGAAACCCAGAGTTTCTACCCGTCTCCTCCCACATGAAGAAAGCAGTTGGACATGGATTGCCCATTCATTAGAAATCCAATCGACATCGAAGCCGTATTGATTAGAAATGCATTACGTCGTGAGAGAATCTTCCGACCAAGATTAGACGTTTTATCATTTCCCGAGGAGTTTCCCCGACTCAGTAAGTCAACTTAGAGTTCAGGGATAGACTCAGAGTTTGTTGAACCTGCTTTCTGGAATACCCCCCTGGAGTTGCAGTCTTACATGCTTCTGTGCTTCTTTTTAAGCATTCACCAATTAAAACCCCACAGAGACTGTCTGTCCCTGACCTACTAAAGTAAATAAATCAACAGGGAGTTAGACGTTTAATAATTTAATTAATGATTATGTTAGTTTAAATGAGTCGACTCCACCCACTCATGCTAACACACAGATTCCGAGAAGCTCAGGCCAAGGAGGAGTAGTGGCCATTTTAATACTAGATCAACCCCACTCCAGGATATTTCTTTTGAAAGCCTCATCTTAGATGGAAAACACAAAAACAGTTCTGAGTCAGTTTATCATCCACCTGCACCTTATTCAGACTCCTCTGAATTCTGAGTTAGTACAAAAGACAGAAAAATCATAACCGTAGGGGATTCCAACATCCATGTAGATGTTGACCATGATGGTCTTACTTGTGTATTTAATTCGTTTTTAGTTTTGTTACAGAGGCCATGAAAAACTGATGTACCACAATTGCAAGGTATACTGTATTGTACAAATTAAGCAGCGTTTAAGCAGCACCAACAGCTTAAGGCAAAACACCCATATACTCAGTGCGCCACCTTGAAGTATTGTGAAAAATGATGTTGTCAAACACTCTGAAGTGGTGTCACTTTCAGGGAAATTGTCTCAAAGTTGTTCAATGCTTAGAAAATCTTTGGTTTTACCACAACTGGATAATTCAGATAATCTGTTCAAATTAGCCTAAAACTGGAAGGCACCTATGATTGTCTGAAGGACCAGCTCAGGACCAAGGTCTGGCCAATGATCCTCTAGTGTGAAGTAGTGCAGAGTTAGACTTTGTCTGTGCTTGTGTTCTCAGGTCAGTGAAGCAAGAAATTAGATTGTAAACAACTGCAGATTTAAAGCTCTGCCCAAAATGTCAGACAGGTCTCATATCAAGCATAAGTTTTACCCCACAACCAACAGTAAAGTGGAATAAGGTAGATAATGCAACACAGATTGGACATTCACTGAATTGAAAGGTGTGTTGTCTCTTGACAAAAAGCAATACTTTATCTCAGAGTTGCAGAGTATGATATTGCATTAAAAAAAAATCCTGACATTTGTCAGGTTTCTACTTTTTAAATAAATAGTCAAACCATGTATGAGAACAGTAAAGGATCAGACACATGAGCAGTGACTGGACTCTCATTTCCTGACTAAACAGCAACAACCACCCCATGTCCTTCCCCAGGACAAACTGAAGGCAACTGACACACTTCACTATAGCAGCTAACCTCCCACAGGTGTTTCCTAATCAGCGATCACCAGGAGAGTCACCTGACACACTTCCTGTTTCTGCCATATATGGTCACCACAGCAGCTTTCAGACATAAATGTCATCCAAAGTTATTTAAACAAACTGAAGACACTCACAAACACAAACCATAAAGTGCAGATAACTTTGTTCTGTCCATGTAAAAAAGCATCATGGACTTTTTAACCCCAGTAGTTTTTCCTTTAAATGAAGTGAAAAGTTGTTTCTTTTAACATGAAGTACTGTTAGATAGATGTATGGATTAATATAGTTTTTTCTAGGTTAAGAAAGGTTAGGTTGATAGTTTATTTGCCTTTTTAATTTAAACATTTTTGTTTAACAATGGCTTCTGTAGTTGCTAATTAGTGGCAAAGTGAAGGCAGGTTGGAGGCACAGGTGACGCAGATGCTGTCTAATTACTGTGGGATGTAACCAGCCAATAGGACTTGTGTGGGTGTGGCCAGAGTGTGGATATGAGGTGGTTGGTGTGCTCACGCTTAATAGTAACCTTTCTGACTGCAGAACATGAGCTGGGTTTTATTATGTGTTATTCTGGGCTGTCTTTTTTTTTCTTTTAGAACAGTCTTGCAAGATACTCTTACTTGTTGCACATGATTTTGTCAAGATTGAAGGTTATAACTGGGACACCCATTCAATCTGTACCTGTTTCTGAGGGGTGGGAAGTAGTGCTGGTTAGATGAAGCCCTGTCAGTGTGTCAAATCATTTTTCTGGCCAATTGCTTTGCCAAATGGCTGGTTATGCAAAGCCATTTAGGAGTACTGACATCAGCTGGTCATTTGATGTACAGCAGTCTCATGATGCACGTGGGCTACATACCAGTGTTGGGAAGATTACTTTAGAAAAGTAGTTTGTTACAATTACAAGTTACCCTGGTGAAAATGTAATGGTGTAACTATTTCAATTCATTTCTCAAAGTAATATAACTAATTACACTTCATTATATTGTGATTACTTAAGTTGGAATGAGTGCTCTCAACTGTTGACCATTTTCTTTTACATTGAAAAGTTTAACCATGCATTAGGAGTATAACCTTTCATAATCTCAGAAACTAATAAAAATTGCACCACATGGTAACGCTTTGAGGTCATATTTGGAAAAAACTTATGTTTGAGACGAATGGTTATGCTACATCTTACTTCATTGTACACTGTTCTTGCATCAGAAATGATATGAAACTAAAGCTGACTTCATCATTTAACCTGCTAGGCATGACAAGACACGAAGGGTAGCACTTCTTCCCCATTGCATTATATTTGAGTGCTTGCAGTTACAGCTATAGGCTATGTAGCTTTAGATGTGTCCTCAGGTTTGACATCAACACCCCCTTTCACTGCCAGCAAACACTCTTTACATTAAACTAACATTTTTGGGCCCTTATCTTCTGTCTGTATGAAGTGTTTGTATTTCCAACCCAGGAATGTCTTGTGCACCTCCGACATTGTTGCTGCTGACTGCCATACCGTTAACATGTCGATTGAGTCTAGCAGCAGAATGGCACATGAACGGACTGAGCCAATCACAAGTGTCTGCTTTAGGAGGATGTTTATATGAAAACTATTTATTTGATAAATCTGAGCTTTTCCAGTGAAAATTGTAAACATGGAAATTTCAAAAATCAACTAATTAAATTAAACTTTCTCCCAGTAATGTAAATAGGTAATTGACCTTTTCAGATGTCAAACGTGGAAATCTGAATATTTGATGTGGCCATTTCAATGTAGGCAGTCCTGATTAATCCAGCCTGAAATATTCTCCCTTACCTGGGGAGCCAGGTGACAATAGCCAGTCTAGCAGTAGCAGAAGTTCTATTCAGGTTTCTGACATGTGGTTCTTTGTTCTGCAGCCTGTATTTCGGGGGGGTGGTAGAGTAATTTCTGCGAGGAACTTCAACAGCTAGCATCCTCTTTATTCTCACTAAAACACACTGTTTAAGACTGAGCAGTTCTTAAAACTGTCTCTGAACACCGAATGCTATGTTACTTACAGTGTTTTTGTCGGGGTGTAGCTCTTTGGAAAAACACGCGTGAAACATCCTGCAAATTTGTATGCAGTACGCACACCATCCCTTTCACAAAACAAGATTGTACAGTCCACATTGCACCTCCATGATTCAGGGCATGCTGAATTTCTATATTTTTGAAGCCCACAAATTCCATTCACGTTATGGATGCATTGCCGAAGATCTGTACTGATGTATGCACCATCGTGTGTTAATGCCACTGTATCGGGGTAGAATGTGTTTTACTGATGAAAATGTAGCAGTTTCTCATTAAAATAGTTATCTTGTGGGTGGTCAACGGTGTAATGGCAGCCAGCAGGTTCTCCACGAATGTGTTAGCGAGACACTGACAGCAACAAAATGCTTGTTTTATAGGAAATCCCCACACCTCTCCCCACGTGTTGTCACTAAAGGGGAGTAACCCCCTTTTGGCTTTTTGACCAGGCCACAGGCTTCAACAATGCAGTAGAATTTGTTTTAAACACAGCTATGTAACATGATGCATTGTTATGAACTCAAATTTGGGTCCAAATTTGTACACTAAAAGAATGCTTCACGATAAGTAATATAATTGTTTGTGTAACATCTTTCATAGGATTGCAGTTCAAAGTGCTTCACAATAAAAGGAAAATAACATTTAAAAAGCAAGTGCAACAACAAACACAGGGTGGAATGAAGAGGAAAAGTCTAAAGTAAAATGTTTTAACTTTGAAATAAAACATGAGCAATGTGATAAAGACAGCATCACAAAGGCAAATCTATAAGAATAAGTTTTAAGAAGTGATTTAAAGGATGACACTGATTTAGCAAACCTCATCTCAATGTCAAAAACATCGCCCCCTGGTGACAGCAGACAATATGACGGCCGGTATTTAATTATTATTTGAGAAGAAAAGTGGTAAAATACCTGTTAAATACTTCCTTGGTTTTCAACAACTAACATAGCATTGGTCTTAGTAATGAATGGAAGTAAAGTGCATTTATTTTCTCACAGCAATCATTAGAAAAAAAAGAGCAATTATGTAATTACGAACTAAAACTATACCAAAAGTCTTTAGAAATTCAGAAAGAATTGGTCAACATCTGTAAATACCGACAAATATTAAACAGGGTTAAATTTTTAAAAATCCTACATCTCTAGCACCCATTTTAGTAACTGTACTTTAAAGTGGTGAGATCAGGAAAGACGCATTGTTTGGTGTAAACAACCCTTAAAATTTATGAACTGGCTTTTTTCAGTTCAAACGCCTTTTTATTCCTGATTGTGTCTGATTTTGTCATTGGATCGTGTTTTGTATTATCACGACTCGCAAACTCGTGCAAAAGATCCACTAAACTGTCATAGGTAATGATGGATGTGTTGTGACTAGTCGGAGTGATTCCCTTGCATTTTAACTGTCTTAAGGTGTGTTCAGTATACATAACATTTTGGTCCTCCTGACACATTCTACAATGGTAGTCATCACCATCGCTGTCTCCATTAACTTCATCTGTCAAGTCACTGAGAATAGGACCTGTCTCTGGAATCCAATCTCCAACCTTTGACACAAAGGCGACACTGTCTGTATCAGAATAGATACACTTCTCCCCTAATTGGGCCATTAAATCATACAGCATGAGCCATACATATGGCACCGATGAAGATGTTTGGTTTTTGCCAATTGTGCTACAGCACTGAACAAGTGCCACGTTATCAGATACAAATAAACTGTTTCATGTCGTATTGATCGCTTAACATGTAGCGGGCAAATTGTTCAGGGTCTGTCATCAATTCACAGAATTAAGAAAGAATTAAGCAACAGTTAGTTGATGCTTCGCACGGCTTTGACAGTATTTTTTTTTTTCAGGATAGAGCTGTATCCCCTCTTATAATAATCCCAAATGTATTTTGCTTTAGATTCTTCATCTTTTGCAAAACTAAGATAATCTGAAGCCTACTGTATTTTTACATACCCTTTGAAGAGATTGTTACTCTTCTCAGCAAAATGCCACACCTCAGCTATTTTGGATACAACGTACCCCTTTTCCACTCCTTTTTGCAACTCGAGACTGACCCCTGAGCATTGGCAATATTTATGCGACGTTTTGGAGTAAAGCCACCAAAATGGGTACCTGTAGTAGCAGAAGATTCTCAGGATGAAAATGTAGCAGTCTCTCGTTAAAAGAGTTGTCTTGTGGGTGTTCAACGGTGTAACAGCAGCCCGCAGGTTCTCCACGAATGTGTTGGCGAGATACTGACAGCAACAAAATGCTTGTTTTTATAGGAAATCCCCACACCTCTTACCACGTGTCGTCACTAAAGGGGAGTAACCCCCTTTTGTCTAGGCCACAGGCTTCAACAATGCAGTAAGGCCTCAAAAGTCCACTATGCTAGCCCCAACAATCCCCCTTTTGTTCTGAAGGCTGGGGTGTAGGCCACAGGATTTGGAACAATTGAAGGGCCTTGCTCCCATGTGGCTGTTGATCAGGGAAGCTGAAAGGTCTGGGACAGAGTCAATGGGGTCCTGAGGGGAACAGTGAGAGAACAGTCAATGGTTTGAGACAGGGGTACAGTTTGTGGTATGACTCTAGCAAGAGGATCCTGTCTAGGCTACCTGAGGGTGTCTGGGCAGATGACTTAGTGATAACTATCAAATATTACCCAAAGAAAAAAAATTACAAAGTCACATAACATGCATACAATTGATTGTCTTCACGTTCCTAGGGTTCTAGGTGTGGCATCAAAATGTTTACAGTATAATAGTAACTTAATTTGCAAAGGTAAGAAAAGGAAAAAGAAACAGTATAAAATAAAACACATGATAGAGGTAGTGAGAATGGAAAAGGGGATCTGAGGTACTCTTAACTCTTGAAAGGGTTTGACACAAATCGTCGTAGTTCCGGTGGGCTGGGTAGTCGTGGTCAGACCAAGGTGAGAGTCTAACCTCTCCTGTTGCTTTTTTATGTACCTGTGCAACAAGAGCCGTGATTGCCCAACCATTGAGAAGAAGTCCGAGAGCAACTAGGCTGACCGAATGTTCTGAGATGGGCCTTGCTGGAAGTTAAGTACAGTGGGTGGCGAGCCCAGTGGAGTTGAGGCTAAACTTCACCACTTTTGTCCCCTCAACTGCAAGATGTTGCAAAAGAGAGATGTCGATGCTTATGTTATGACCCAAAAAGGCATCCATGATCTGGGAATAGAGAAGCCATGGACTTCTATTCCCCCGAATACTCGGGGTTCAAATGCAATCGGGTCACAGTTCACCAGAGCACACAAGAAATATTTGTGTCTCTGGAGGAATCAGGGGCCCGGCAATGCAAGGGCAGGGGCGGGATGAGAGGTTCCAGCTCAGGAGCAGACTCTGGAAAAGAATTGATCCTTGGTAGTGGCTGGCAGGTTTCCTGAATGGCCGTCACCTGTTCCAATGGGTGTGTGGAGGTGTTGGTTGACTCTAAGGGCTTCGGTGTCGCAACTTGAGCCCAAATGCAACCTTGCCAGCAGTCAATCAGTGGCGCCAGTCAATCAAGGAGGTCTTGGCCAATGAGAAGTGGTTCTGTGTCAAGTCCACAGATGTAGATGGGGTGGGTCAAAGTCAACCCCTGGAAAATTAGGTCCAGCCACACGTGCTGAGTGACTGTGGACCAATCCTGTGTGTAGCTCATGATACTGAGACTACAAGACTCAGCTCTCAGCGGTTTGCCTAGGGCAAGCATAGCTCACACCACTTCACCAAATGTGCTAGAGCGCATCAGGCTGATTTCCGAGCCGGAATCCAGAAGAGCCAAGGTGTCGACCCCCTACAATAACGGAGGTGTATATGTGGCGGGCGTAACCTTGGCAGACCAAGTTGCCAAGGAATGTTAGGAATGGAGGGGAGGAAGTGTCATGGGGCATTGGAAAGGGAGGAGTTCCTCCCTCTCCCTCCTTTTCCTCATCCGACAAAGTACACTCTTGCCAGAAGGGGAGGAGTCAATCCCCGGACTGGTCATGCTGAGGGAGGACTAGAGTCGGGTTCCGGCGGTGCCTTTGGGGTTACGGATATGTTATGGGAATTATCTACCTCATGTAATACATGAAGACAAATGTTCAATGCAACCGTTTGATGTGACCTGTGACCATTGACCCTTTGTATTAATGTAACAGTTTGAGGTGACTTGGGAATAGAGACAATGGGTCTGCGACTTAGGGCAAGGTGATAACAGACCCACAGAGGCGGGGGTCTGCACCTTATGGCAGGGTGATAGCAGAAACATTGAGACAGATAAATACCATGTGTTTCCTCCAAGACAGGGAGTCTTCACTTTGTAACTGGCCTGTGTGTTGCTTTGTGAATGCTCGTCTTGTACAAGATTAAACCCTTGTTTGGACACTGAGCTGACTCCGATCTCCTTATGGATCTCAATTCTTTTAACAAAACTTGGCGCCCAACGTGGGGCCCCAATATCTGTCGCGCTCTTCACATCAACGGACCTGAAGACCTTGCAAGGCGGAGGTAAGAAAAAAGAAATCCTCCTAAAAGTCCTCCACCACAGGGCTCTTAAAGCTCTGTTTTGGTCAGGGAGGCCAGGTCCTGTGACGGGGCCAACCAAGGAGGGGAGACGGATCAGCCAGACAAACATTGAGTCAGGGACTCAAATCATCAAAAGGGTAAGAAACAATCATTTCCAAATAAATACATTTAAAGAAAATTCAGCTTAAAAAGTAACAACAGTAAGTTGACTATGCGGTGCCAGATTTCGAAAGAAACTGTAAGTCATGGTATTCTTCTACTGAAATGAAAAAAACCGGTACAGAAATGGATCGATCCTAGCTCATTGTAAATAAGTAAAGCAAGTCAGGGACTTGGGAGAGCAGGACTCTCTTAGATTTAGGGCAGGGACCTAAAATAAACTGTCTTTGGAAAAACAAGGTTTAAACTAATTCCTCAGGGCTGAGAAAACAAAAGGACGTCAGGGTCCGGGACCCATAGGAAGAAAAAGAAATTAAAAGACCGGTAAAATGAATAAAATAAATTAAAAAAAGGAACATTAAAATAAAAGTACGAAAAATTGAAGGTAAACATTTTCTTTTTTGTTTTTTATATCAAAATGGGAAATTGTAATAGTTGATATAAATGTTATTGTGAACCTGACGAGGTTCAATATGAAGGTGATGCAAAATTAATGGGCCAGAAGGCATTAGATAATGTAAAGTATATAAAAAGATGGGAAAGTAAGTATGGGTTTAGAGGAAAATTACAGGTAGAATGTAAAAAAAAAAAAAAAAAAAAAAACTGGTAGAAAAGAGGTGAAGTCAAAGGGAAGTAAGAAGAGGCAGAAGCAAGAAAGAGGAATGCAGAAGCAGAAAGAAAAGGAAGTGAGACAACGTAAAGAAGAAATTGAGAGCAGAGGATGAAAAGAGAAAACGTGTTAAAATTGAGACTGAGTAATATTTAAGATTTAGACTAAGTGTTGTCTTGCGTTGTTTTGTGATGTTTTAATGTGTGCGCCATGGCTTTGTGTTTTTATGTGCGTGTTTGTGGGGAAAAGCTGTTTTGACATGAGGTCATTGCAGGCTGTGAAGCCAGAAGGGCTGCTGATGGAGAGATGGTCCTTTACAGTGACGAGCAAAATACCAAATTTTATTTGGAATTTGTTCCTGATAGTGGATGCATTGTTAAAAACAAGAATAGATAAATAAATAGAAATTTAGAGTCTGGACAGAAATTATATGTAGAATATTTGAAAAGAAAAACGGGGAAACATTGATAATCCAGATTAAAAATTGGGAAACAATAATGGTATAATAGTAATAGTGATAATAATAAATAAGTTGAAGGAGATAGCTTATTTAATTTAGGCTATAATTAATAATATAATAGGATTAAATTGGTTCTAAGAGCTGACTCCTTGTGGTGAATGAGACCAGCTGTGTTGGTGGGGGGAGACTCGCACAGTGACAGAGAAGGGGAGTTTCAGATACAAAAGTAAATTTCATAGGAAAAACTAGAAATGAGCAGAACCAAAAGAATAGATTGGAGGTTTGATTAAAATGTTTAAAAATAATAATAATAAAATGAAATAAACAGTACTAAAAAATTAACATATTAATTAAATAAAAATAGTAATTGGGGTATAAGTGTTGTTGAAGATGTTCCACTCTGGCACCATTTGACTGAGGAAGTGTTTTACTATAATAGGCACATTAAAAATGATGGATTGTATGAAAAGGTGTAAAGTGTTAGAAAAGAGAAAGTAAGGAAGGGATTGAGATTGAGAAAGTCGAGCTGAGGGATTTTAGTCGTTGAGAAGAGCGGGATTTCCTATCACTATGGAGATGATGACAAGTTGTGGGGGCTAAGTTTACGGAATTTGTTCCTGTTTTATGTAGTGCTTTGAGTGGCCCAGGTAATAAATTATACGAAGACCGTTTGAATCCCGTTATCATAGGTGCGATATGCGGGTAAATGGAAGTGAGTGAGAGGCGAATGGGTTGACGAAAAGTGAATTGATAGGTCTGCTATGGAACACACCTTCTAGAATTATTAAATTAAATAGTAGCAGTTTTTAAGGTGAATGTATTTGATTAGAAATGGTTATATCTCATTATAGGAGAAGAGGAGTGTGCTGTGTGGATGTGGTTGATGTGATGAGAAGATAACTGAAGTGGTCATAAACTAAGTCATTATAGGGCTGTATTAATATAGAATAATGTATATTTCCATAGACATCTCTTGAGTGTATTTGACAATTAGCTCAGGAGATATCAGAAGTTATGAGGAGAGACGTAGGATGCTGTGTTCTCTTCAGGGATTCCACGGCAAATAAGAAATGCAGGACCCAGACGAGTTGACGATTCATCGGCATGGCTAGTCAATAAACCAGGTCATGCACTCACACACACATACCAGGACACAGAAGATGAGGAGGAAGAAGTATGTTCACTAGAAAACACTGAAGTATTTTTGAGTATGAACCAAAAGCCATAGTCACCCTGTTGGTTAATAATCATAAAACTTGTTTTCTATGCGATACTGAAGCATGCAGAATAATAATTGGAGATGAATGCGGTAGTAAATTGCCACTTCAACACTGTAAAGGTATGAAGGTGAGATCTGCAACAGGACACATAGTCACCAGGGCACATAGTCACCAAGCCACTTAGTCGACCTGTGTCGATTAATGATCTAAGACCAAAATAATTTTGTAGATTTGTTACAATATTGAGTCATGGGATTACCCATGTCTCAACAGGAGGGATGGTATCCACAATAGACTACATGGATTTTAAAACCACTAAAAAATTAAAGCTGTGTTTAATAACTGATTCAGTTATTAAACACAGGAATGCATTGACCACAATTGCATTCCTTATTTTAAATATAGTGACAATAAGGCCAGGTATGATAAAATGAGGAATAGATCAATAGGAACAATCTAGGTGGGACACTAGGAGAGGTGCAGTGATAATACGTGTGCTATTGTCACAATTAAGTGAGATTAAGTTAGATTTAGTTTCCGGGGCAGCCTAGAGCTGTGGCCGTCACAGGGGGCCTTGTGAGATCCAAACCTTGGAAAATAAAGTTTTGGGGGGCTGAAAGACTGCCTCGTTTGGTATCAAGACCGAGAATCCTCACTGTGTCCTGAGGGAAACGAAGAGATGTGTAAAATGTGTAAAATACTCAAGGAGTATTATAAAGAGAAATGCACCAACAGGATGGTTTGATCACTCCTCGCTTGATGGGTAACTGTTAATAAAAATGTGGATTGGATAAAAATGTGTATTATAATCAACAGAGATTTTTTGGAATTTCACTAAGGAAGCAATTGGAGGCATACATTAAGAGTAAGATAAGACTTGTTTAATGGCATGGCAGAATAGGATGGCTTTAGACATGATGTTGCTGAAAAAGGAGTACTGTAGAATGTTTGGAGATATGTGTTGTACATTTATTCCTAAATAATACAGCACCTGATGGCAGCATCACGAAGGCATTGGAGGATTAACAACCCTATCTGTAGAGTAAGCTAAAAATTCTGGTTTCAAAGAACCTCTGATTGGATGGCTTTGGAAAATGGGCAGGTTCTATACGTTATCTGTAGCTGTGATGATTGCTATTCTAATCACTTGTGGATTTTGTATTCCTGTTTGAGAGGACTGTTACAGAGACTCAGAACACCGCTTAAAAAAAACAAAAACTATGCTGCATGAAAGAGTCCCCACCACCGATGACCACAGAGAGGACTACAAGAATGCTGCACCAGAAAATGTTACATCTGATTTGACAAATGATGATCCATATGGTAACCTGTTTGATGAAGACAAGAACACCATGTGTTAAGGGATAATTGCTGTTTACTTTATTGATTATGATGGTACTACAGGAAATCTAGCTGAAGTTGTAGTGTTCTGAATTGGTCCCCATTGAATTCGTTTTGGGGTAACAATATAATCAATGTTTTTTGAATGTATGCTTTTATGCCTTGTCAAATGGAGTACCTGCGTGTGGTTGCCGGGGCAGCGGGACCGTGAGTTTCCCTATCTAGAAGGAAAATGGATAATTAAAATGTTTTGAACTGCCCGATAGGGTTTTCGCTCTCACTCTACAACATTTGTTATTATGCTGGAAATCAGCATAAACAGGAGGGATATGTTATGGGAATTATGTACCGCATGTAATACATGAAGACAAATGTTCAATGCAACCGTTTCCTGTGACCATTGACCCTTTGTATTGTTAATGTAACTTTTTGAGGTGACTTGTGAATTGAGACAATGGGTCTGCGACTTAGGGCAAGGTGATAACAGACCCACAGAGGCGGGGGTCTGCACCTTATGGCAGGGTGATAGCAGACCCATTGAGACAGATAAATACCATGCGTTTCCTCCAAGACAGGGAGTTTTCACTTTAACTGGCCTGTGTGTTGCTTTGTGAATGCTCCTCTTGTACAAGATTAAACCCTTGTTTGGACACTGAGCTGACTCCGATCTCCTTCCTATGGATCTCAATTCTTTTAACAACGGGCAGATGCTGCTTTTACAGAGCTTCAACTGCCTCTGCTACACACCGCCGAACCAAATCCACAACCTCCACCTTTGGCTTTTCCTTCTTCACTACTTTGGTGTTTGTCCCCTTCGGTGGCTCAGGGCCACAGGGTCTCGTCGGGACATTATCGTACCAGGTCCGCCAGTTGTTTGGCAGGCGATCTGTCCAAGGAGCTCTTTTCGGTCCAAAGTTAGGGGGAGCTCATCCAATTCGGGACTGAGGCCTCCTTGGTGGTGGTGGACGTCGATAGTTCAGGTTTTCTGGCCTATTAGGGCGATGTGCATGAGGCATTTCATTGCCTTCAAGTGCCAATGAAGCATGGCCCCCGCTCTGGAGGCTGTCGCCATGTTGCTGTCTGTTTTTACCGGGACGCAGCCGGGTCACCCACACAAGTTCCGCATATCTTTATACCGCAGACGTTTTCATCTGCCGGGTCCTGCAATACATCGTCACATCAAAGCAGATGCTTTCATACAGGTTGTGCATAAACAACGACGAAAAGTGATTGTCATGGCACCCAAAGCAGCCGACGTTTCATCTAAGTATGGGGCGTATTCCTCCCACAGGGCCCTTCGAAGTGGTCCCTAGTATAAAAAGGAAGATTTTTTATGAAGGCATGCACGATTTCAAGTTGAGGACAAACTCTGGTCAAGGTAGGTTGGCCGCCTTCCAGGAGCAGGCAGTTGGTACCCTCCTGTGGCATACGGCATGCTCCCTTCCCCTGGAGACGGTAGACAAGATGCTTGTATGGTGTGCAGCATGATCAGGTCAGAGGCTCCTGGCAGGTGGCCCCCTGGAAGGTGCTGGTCTGCCTCTTCTGAAAACCCTATGGGTATC
The DNA here is from genome assembly GCF_958295425.1 of Solea solea. Classification (NCBI taxonomy): domain Eukaryota; kingdom Metazoa; phylum Chordata; class Actinopteri; order Pleuronectiformes; family Soleidae; genus Solea; species Solea solea. The sequence goes on along the minus strand of NC_081142.1, from coordinate 22,864,279 downwards.
GGGTTCTCTGGCCGTGGTGGCCTGAGGAGGAGTAGAAGCGAAATTCAGTCGAGTCGGGTTCCCTCCGTTGCTCAAATCCTGGGAGACAGCCCGGCTTGACTCGGAGCTGGGTGGCTTTGATGCCCCAGGTCCCGGGTGCTGCCTCCGAGTCACTGGGATACGATTCATCACCTCGACGGAAGCCGCAGGGTTTTCCCTAGGTGCGGTCGAGGTCTCCCGGATTCGGGTAGTAAGAAGGTCGTTCACCTCCCTTACCTTCTCTTCTTCCTCCATGGCTCGATCCCTCTTGATCGAGAGAAGTGACTGAGGTCGGCCACTATGTCCTGCAGGACAGTGTCGGTCTCGGCTTCCTGCGACTGAGCTGCAGCAGAAGGGTTCCTTGGCTGGCTCATCTTGTACGCTCAGTAGTCTCTTTACATGCAAATGAGACACAGGCAAACACACCCACTTCTTCCAGGGGGTGTGTTGAAGCGGCACGCTCACACTACCATGACAACACTTGACTTTTCGAAAGGCAATCTGGCTATTGTAAAACTGTTACATATCAAAGACTAGAAAATATAAATTTCTGCACAAAGTCACATTTGTACACAGCAAAATGTATTAAATATTGTTACATACACACTATGTTCAGCCGTTACAGATGCTTGGCATACAGGAGCTTTGTGAGCTGGTGTTGGGGTTTTCTGGGACGAAGACTTTGTGTGCCACTGCCCAGCTGTGTCGTCCGACTGATACGGATCGAGTACCCTGACACTGAAGGCATCTATGTGGGGTTCAGACCGACCCTTGACTGAACCTCGTCACATAGCGCTCGATCACCTCCTTCTGGTCCGCTTTTCGAACTGTGCAGAGAGGTCTTCAGGGACGGACATTTTCAGAACCGCCTCTGTGTATGGACCAGGTTCCGGGAAAAACCTTCTCAAACAACCAGGTCCATGATTTCGTCCACGTACCCTGCAATAACAGAAAGTGCACTATTGTGGGTAATTGGTTGTGTGCATTTACTGTAAGTAAGACTTGTTATAGTGTTTGTATAATATTTTATTTAACTAAGATTTTGTAATAGCCATTTAATTTTTTAGTGTGACTTTCAATAAAAAGGGAAAAAAAAAACTACTTACTGAACATTGGCTGCTCTTTCACTTTGGAAACTGGAGCCTGAACAGTGGCTCGCCATCAGAGTTTGTTGCTGTGGACGGTCTGTGTTTTCATTGAAGTGCATGACTGCCAGGTATAGTCTTGGGAGACGAAAGAATAAAATGCTAAATGAGATTATGAACAGACTGTACATATTCCCAAAAACATTCAGACGATTTATTTTTTGATTTATTTCATTAAAGAACATTTAAGAATGCAGGACTTTGTTGTCCTTTTGTATTTAACAGGTTAACAAGTGTTTTTTTTTTTAATTATGATATACACTCATTTAGCTGCATATCTGGCTTATTTTGGTGTGCCTGTATGTCCTTATGTAACTGTTATAACAGAAAAGACCATCTTTACCTGCACAGCATTCCAAGAAAAGGAAGGACAACATTCTTGGGCGCGAAGCGTAGAATGAGGCTATGAAAAGCCTCCAGTGATTTTGTTTGGTAATGAGGGCTCGGCTTCACCACATCTTTCATGACCCTCTTGTTGGTCAGTACCTTCTCCAGTCTGCAGAAGGCTGCTGTTCCTGTGGAAAAACAAGGCATTGTTTAATAATCGGGTTAAGTAGAAGAACGATGCCTACACATGACAATGTTTACACACCTGCTGTCAACCACTTGCTCCTGTCTGTCGAAGTGCGGATTGGATGCAAACATTGGGGGGAAAGTGGGGTCGTCGTGGATGTCCAGGACATGGTTCAAAATGGACGTCCACTTTGCAATTCTCTCTGTCACCGATGTGGAAGAAGCAGCCGTCCAGTACATATGGTTTTTTATACTGCAAAGCCATTTCGTCAGTTTCTCACAGTCCTTGTTCTGTGAGATCTTCAACAGTTTCTTGGACAGTCCTAATACAAAAAGTGTTAGTCCTGTAGGACCGTAGTTAAATTACATAGTAAACCTATTTACTTAGCACAAACATATCAGAAATTATATCGCATTCAATCTGAATTGCATTACTAATAGGCAGGAGCACATCAGTAATCATGCAAGTGTGGACAAGCAAATGATTTACGTGATCATAAATGCTGTTTTTATGCCTCTCAGTTGGAAAAAAAACGCCACGGAATAATACCTATTTCCATGTGCCACACATCGTAGTAATGTGTGATATTGGACTCCCTCAGGAACTTCTGGATTTGGGGGTGACGGTCTGTCACAATACTCTCCATAGTAACACCCCGTTCTTCCAACAGAGCCAGGCTCCTCTTTAGGCCCTCTTTCTCCATGTGGTAGCTTCCCCCGACCTCATTACTCTTTTACATTTAAGAAATCAAATTTGATTAGTTACACTGTAACCGATTACTGTAACAGAGATGAATTATAGGCTGTCACTTACTTTAACCAGCTGTAAATCAATAACAGTGTTGGTCCTCAGGTCCATCATGGTGTAGCTACCATACTTGGCACTATGTCCTTCAAAAGCAAAGTAAATATAGACATTGCATTTGATTTAACATTGTGTGTTTGCTTTGTATTTTAAAGGACCCTTGTCAATACATATACATATATAAATGAGATTGTTATGCCACGTTAGAGTATTACATACCGGGAGAGTCTGCTCTCAAGTCACCGCCAAGGACGACATTCTGCTGCAAAATAGCAGTCTGTCATCTTCCACTTGTGCACAATCGCTGGCTCTATGTACATCCGAGCATGCCTTCTAAATGAGTCATATTTAAACATCTTCAACTGCATTGCCCAGAAGACCTGTGGGAGAGAGAAACCGAGAAAACTTTAAATCAACGACAACATATGCTGTATGCCGTTACATTTATTCCTAAATATGTCCAAATATAATACCTTTTCAATCTTGAAGAAAGACGCACTAGTGGTATACACTGCAGTGGACAGCTGCAGGTTCCCAGCAGGAGTGCTACCAACAAGAGGCTGGGTATTCCACTTTCTGGAGAACTCGCAATGCAGACACTGCTGTTCCACAGAGAGGAACGTGTCTAGCCTTCTTGACCGCACGTCATAGTTCCGCTTACACACAGGGCACATCTGAAACCGCTCCATTAGGCAGTCCTCATACACAATGTAAGTGGGAGTCTTATGAACAGGAACAGAAGACTCCTTTCTGCAATAAACACAAATGATTCACCAAAAATTAGTCAAAGGGCAAGTTGAGGAATTAAACCAAATGATTAATCAAATGTTTACGTTGAAACATCAAGGGACTCACCTCACATCAGCAGACTCGTTCAAGGTGTCCACAGGGTCATATGTGGAATCATGTGGCACCTTGATGGCAACAGAACTGCCTTCTGCAGGCTCCTCTTCCTCTCCCACCTCCAGTTCTGTGCGTCGTCTCTTTATTGGTGTTGTCAAAAACGGCAGAGCAGCTGCTGTGCCAACACCAACATCATTGGAGGGAAAATTTGTCTGTGTGCCTTAAAAAAAGACAGATAATGTTAATGTCTGTGCAAATTTCTAAAAAGGTAAGCAATCACATTGCTTATCAGTAGCAAACTTCTAGTCAACTAACCTGTACTAATGAAATGAGGTTGTAGAGTCTTCATTGAAAGCTGTGTTCCAATTGAGCAAGTTGTTGTTGGTGGGTCCGTCTGGCACGCCCTTTTCCACCGGTCCGGATGTGCTAGCCTGAACACAAAGAGCAGCGATATGTAATGCACGCCTTCCCCTAATTTGGCAACAAATGATGCAGAGATCGACCTAATTAATATGAAATTATAGAAAGTAGTCAAACAATGCATTAAAAGAAAATACAGTCTCACAATGTATGCCTTTGTATCCTTAGTGCCGACTAGCTACCTCATAAAGTAACGTGGTTTGCCACTACTGTTTGTTAGCTCGGAGGCTACGTCTCTCCTCGTGCAAGCAGTGCAGCACACAAACATGAAACGTATACGAACGTGCAGCGTATTTCCCCGGCCACAACACACCACAGTCACCAAGTCAACCTCCTGCACTGGCACAGCATAAACTTTCAATGAGTCTCTATTCAATTAAATTAAATTTTATTTGTATAGTGCCAAATCATAACATTATCTCAAGGCACTGTACATAGACAACATCAAGGAGAGCAGAGAACCCCAACAGTTCACACAATGAGCAAGCACTAGGGATCAGTGGAGAGAAAAAAAACTCCCTCTGAACAGGAAGAAATATCTGACAGAACCAGGCTCAGATGTGCGGTCATCTGCCTCGACCGGTCAGGATGAAAGGAAAATGGGGGACAGCGGAGAGGTGGGGGACAGAAAGGACAAGATGGAGATGAGGTAGAGACAGAAGAGAGAGAGACCAGGAGCAGATACAAAACAACCGTATCAAGTCACAAGTTTATACAGTCAATGATATCGACTTTTAATTATAGCACAATAATAATGGTGATGATATATATGATATGGGTAGCCTTAAACTGGATCTTGATCCTGCAACCTGCAAGATGAGTAGAGAGGGAAGGAAGGAAAGACACAAACTAGAGAGAGAAAGAGTTAATGACATATAAAAAGTCACATTCATACCCTGAGGGTGAGAGTGAATGTGCGTGCACCACAGGAAAATTCCCCAGCAGTCTAGGTCTATAGCAGCATAACTTAGAGATGGTCCAGGTTTCCCTGAACCAGCTCCAACTATAAGCTTTGTCAAAAAGGAAAGTTTTAAGTCTAACTTTAAATACAGAGAGTGTCCGCCTCCCGAACTGTCATTGGAAGCTTGTTCCACAGGAGAGGAGTCTGGTAACTAAAGGCTCTGCCTCCCATTCTGCTCTTACATACTCTGGGAACCACAAGTAAACCTGTATTTTGTGACCTAAGTGGTCTATTGAGGTGATAAGGTAAGACTAGGTCTTTCAGGTATGAAGGGGCCTGACCATTAAGTGCTTTGTACGTGAGGAGAATTTTAAATTTAATTCTAAACTGTATGGGGAGCCAGTGTAGAGAAGCTAATATTGGCGTTATGTGGTCTCTCTTTCTAGTTCCTGTCTGATATCGTGCTGCAGCATTTTGAATTAACTAAAGGGTTCTAACAGACTTGTTGGAACATCCTGATAATAAGGAGTTACAGTAATCTAACCTAGATGTAACAAAAGCATGAACTAGTTTTTCAGCATCCTGTAAAGACAAAATGTTTATAATTTTCATAATGTTCCACAGGTGGAAGAAGGCTGTTCTGGAAATTAGTTTTGTGTGAATCAAATGACATTTCCTGGTCAAAAGTAACTCCAATGTTCCTCACAGTGGAACTGGAAGCCAAGGTGATGTCATCTAAAGTGACAATGTGATCAGAAAGTTTTTCTCCGAGGTGTTTAGGGCCGAGTATAATGACTTCAGTTTTTTCTGATAAAATAGCAGCAGGCAAGAACAAAGACTCTGGTGCTACATTACGTTAGCATGTGCTAGCGTTACACGAACAATGACAAACAAAGCATACGTTTCTCAAAGAAACGTATAATGGCGTCACTCGCTATTACCGCGAGGCAACGCAAGATGGCGCCTGTGCTCAGACTCCGACCGTCGGCTCTCGCCTCCCACTGGCTGGGGCCGATTGAAAGAGGAGGGGTGAGGAAGGAAATGGAGTCAGCAGTGACGAGGGAAATTTAAAGGGGAGTGAAGTAACGGGACGTGGCTGATCTTAAATCTCCTGTTCACGCGGTTTATCCGATCGGACTCGACTTAAACTGCGATTGTAACAGATCAACGGATATTTTCCATTTCACCACGTGATCACGATCCGTGTTGAGGACACAGGGTGATTACATCGGCAAGAGAGAAGATATGAAGGAGGAGGCACACGGGAAATAGAGATTTCCCTCGATCACAGTTTAACTGGAGTTTGTCCAGTTACTCTGTAGTTTACAGATGGACAAATAATATTCACCAGCAGCTGTGCGGACGGCACCGCCGTTAAACACAAAAGCAAACTTGCAGTCAATATATTCAGCTCGCTAGTCGCAATCTATACTGAACTAACTACAATCACAACTATATTTCACAGCGTGTGTGACGCACGTTAACATTAATCAGAAATGAACCTGAGTTGTACAGTTCGCTGGTCTCACTGATTCTAACACAGGTGATCTACAGCCGTGCGTGGAACATGCACATGGTAATATGAAAAGAAAACGCAAAGAAAATAATAATAAACACAGTGAAATTATCGGGTGTGCACTACCCGTTCCTATAATAGTCACTGGAATAAACTGGTCTGCCCAGACATAAATCCTCTTACTATGAGTTGTCTTCTGGGGCGAGACGTGGGAGCCCCGCTCCGTGGTGAACGTCCGATTCGTAGACGGCGATCAGTGGAGATGAGGGAGAGACAGAGCAGGCGCTTCAGGGCGCGCCTGGGTAGCCGTGTGGGGTGCGGCAGGGACAGTGGGTCGACCGTGTTAGGAGTATGCTCAATCGCCACTTCCTCTTCTGCAGGTAAAATTGGAATAACTCTCAAGGGGAGTTATTCACAGGATCCTCGAACTCAAAAAACCAAAAATGGACAGGAATGGACACAGAAAAATCTTCAACTCAGCCAGCAAGAATGAACGATTCTCAGGGGCTTGTGACCTCCTTCGACGATGCCAGGTTGGAAGGGAGGAGATGATGGCCACCTGTGGGTTTTAACGTCTCCTCTGGGGGGCCGACCCCCCAGTGATTCTCACCAATGGGCAACAAGCCCGAGTTATCCAGGTATAACTCTAGCAAGAGGATCGTGTCTGGGATATCTGAGGGCGTCTGGGCAGACAACTTGGTGATAACTATAATCTTACTCAAAGAAAAACAAATAATTACATAATCCGATAACATGATACAATTGATTGTCTTCTAGGTGTGACATCAAAGTGATTACAACATAATGGTAACTTAGTTTTCTGAGGTAAGGAAAAGGAAGAATAAAACAACCAAAACAAAACACATGATAGAGTTAGTGAGAGGGGAAAAGGGAACTCTAACTCCTGAAAGGGTTGCCGCAGATAGTCATCGTGGTTCTGGTGGGCTGGGTAGCCGTGGTCGGACCAAGAGGAGAGAGTCTAACCTCTCCTGTTGTTTCTTTATGTACCTGTACGTGAAGTGCGCAACAAGAGCCGTGATGGCCCAACCACTAAGGAGAAGTCAGAGAGCAACTAGGCTGACCGAATGTTGTAAGACGGGCCTTGTTGGGAGTTCCGTCCAGTGGAGTTGAGGATGAACTTAACCATTTGTGTCCCTTCAGCTGCAAGTTGTTGCAGAAGGGAGAGGTCGACGCTTACGTTATGACCCAAAAAGGCATTCATGATCTCGATTTCCGAGTCGTGATGATGGAGGACCAGGTCATCAATGTACATTGTGGCCCCCAGAGGGACCGTCAGGAACACCGTCTGTTTTGGCAATTTCACCTTAGTAGTTGTATCATGGTGATCATAGGCCAAGAGGGCCTCATCCGCTGGCATGTTTACCAACCATCGATTTCCCACACGCTCCACCTGGGTCTCGACCTCTGACTCTTAATGGACATGGTACCCTGGCAGGTTTGTTCAGGTGCCGAGGCACATAACTAGTAACGTCCCTCATAAAGGGGTTACTTGGGCAAACCCAATGAACTTCTTTGGTGAGGGTACACATGTTCAAATTCGGAATCAGGTACAGCGAGGGGTCCTCGTCGTGGGAGGCAACGTCTTTAGCTAGATTCGGGTGCGGTCCTTCCAAAAACCGACATTGAGAACGGATTTCAAACGATACACGTTCTCAAGTTCGATAATTGGGAGGTTAAGGAGGAAGCCAATCTCTACCTCAATGGGATTTACGTAGATGGGGATTGCGCTACCAAGATTGTATGCTAAGTGCACCTGAGAGGGCTGCACGATTGATGTCGTAGCAGAGGCTAGAATGCGCTCAACCAGATCCAGTGGGACCAGGTAGGCAGTGATTCGACCGCTGCCCAGCTCACTGGCAGACGTGCTTACCTCCCTTATTAGGTCATGCATAAGGTCTCTGACTGCCTGTATGTAAGTCATGTCCTCCCCGACAATCTCTGTTAAGGTACCCAGAGCATGCACAGTGTTATTGATTAGTGTGGAATGAAGGTTCACGGTGGTGACTGTCCCTTGTAATGTTCTCTGCTGTAAAGAAATTCTCCGTTGGATCTCCGGCAACTCTGCATCCAGTTCGCCCATGCTCACTGAGTTTGCCGCAGACAACCCCACTGAAAATAAGGACCCAATGGCCGAAGCCGCCATCAGTAGGCCTCCCAGAAACCGCTTTGATCGTTGTTTTTTTTTGATTCTATGTATTGACTCGATTCACAGGGGCAGTGTGTTGATATTTGTGCTTATCAATGTCAGCTGTTTGGATACATTCGCTTCTTGTTTTTGTTTGGTTACCTTTGCTTCCACTGCCCTCTCCACACGGTGTCTACAGATTTGTCGCTGACCTTTGTCATACTTTCTTCCTGGGTCATTCTGAATCGATTAATTGTCATCTCTACATACTTTCTGCCCTTCATCACACAGATCTCAACCGTCACAAACTCCACCAAGCGCTCCACAGCTTCAGACATACCATGTACAATCTCATACTCTATGCCATTGTCAATGAACAGGGCCACTCCTCCCCCACCTCCATCAACACAGACAAGTTCGTATCCATCCAGGCAAAAATCCACGCCCCTGTCTTCATTAATCCATGTTTCCGACACCACAATGATGTTGACAGTATTTTTGAAGTGTTGTAGGTGTCACTCCCGTAGCCCGGTGTGGAGTGGCTCTGATGTCCATCAACACCAAAGGTAGCTTCACATCCCAGTCCTTACCACTGCTGCTGACATACTTCTTTAGCGTGCTCACAATGGTACGGTTGGCACGCGCCACCTGTCCTGATGACTGGGGGTGGTAAGCGATATGGTAGCACAAACTCCCACGAGCTTGTGCATGGTCGTCATGACAGTGGAGGTGAAATGGGTGCCTCTGTCCGAGTCTATGGAGAGAGGCAGAGCCCCAGCGGCTAAACACATGGTTCAAAAGTAGAACCACAGTGGTTGTGTTTAGTTGGGACCTGAATGGGTGCATGGGTTACATGCTGAACGATTGTCCAGCTCAAGAAGTTGTGTCCCACAGAATGACACAGGTGAATCTCCAGGAACAGGTTTGAGGGCTGGAAGAATGCTTGGAGGCCCAGTGCTCACTGTCCCTTCACGATAGTCAGGTGGATGGGTGCGCCTGCAGTCCCAGATGGAATGGTTAGTGCAGCCTGGCTAGCAACCTGGCACAAGTGGGGAATGGTTTGTCCCGATGCGACATGTTGAGGCTCCAGCGGTGGAGGTGGGCTCCCGCCTGCGACCACAGGACCTGTGTCCAATTGGACTCGAGTCTGACGAGCAGGTCCGAGCCCAAGTGGAAAGGTGGTTGGAGCTGAGGAACGACACTGACCACGTGTTGGACCTGTTTCCTCCCAATCTGAATGGTAAGCGTACACATGCCAATTGCCCGAAGGGTACTGGGGGAAAGACCCCCTAAAGGAACACGATGGTTGCGGGCTGCAAAGACAATCGCTGGGTTTTGGGTGCACAATTGCTCATACAATTCCTTACTGACCGCTGACTTTTCAGACCGTATAGCTAAAAGCACATTGGGAATGGAGAAGCCGTGGACTTTCATTCCCCCTACCACTCGGGGTTCGAAAGCCACCCGGTCACAGTTCTCCAGAGCACACAAAAAGGATTCATGTCTCTGGAGGGAAGACACATCAGGAGATCGACCCTGCAGGGGCGGAATGAGAGGTTCCAGGTCAGTAGCAGACTCTGGGGAAGAATTGATCCTTGGTGGCGGCTGGCGGGTTTCTTGAATGGCTGTCACCTGTTCCAACGGGTGTGTCGAGGTGTTGGTTGACGCTAAGGGCTTAGGTGTGGCGACCTGAGCCCAAATGCAACCTTGTTGACAGTCGATTAGTGGCGCCAGTCAATCAAGGAGGTCTTGGCCAATGAGGAGTGGTTCTGTGTCAAGTCCACAGATGTAGATGGGGTGCGTCAAAGTCAACCCCTGGAAAGTTAGGTCCAGCCACACACGTTGAGTGACTGTGGACCGATCCTGTGTGTAGCTCATGATACTGAGACTACAAGACTCAGCCCTCAGCGGTTTGCCCAGGGTAAGCATAGCTCGAGCCACTTCAGCAAACGTGCTAGAGTGCATCAGGCTGATTTCGGAGCCGGAATCCAGAAGAGCCAAGGTGTCAATACACCCCCCTACAGTTACGGAGGTGTATATGCGGCGGGCGTTGCCTTAGCGGACCAAGTTGCCAAGGAATGTTAGAAATGAAGGGGAGGAGTTCCTCCCTCTCCCTCCTCTTTTCCCCATCCGACGAAGTACACTCTTGCCGGGGGGGAAGGAGTCAACTCCTGGACTGGTCATACTGTAGGAGGACTAGGGTCGGGTTCCGGTGGTGCCTTTGGTGGTCCGAACAGCTGTTGCTTTTTTAGAACTTCAAATGTCTCGGCTACACACCGCCGAATCAAATCCTCGACCACAACCTTTGGTTTCTCCTTTTCCACCACCTTGGCATATTTCCCTTTCGGTGGCTCAGGGCTACCGGATCTTGTCGGGACATTATCGTACCGGGTCCGCCAGTTGTTTGGCGGATGGTCTGTCCGAGGGGCTCTGTTTGGTCCAAAATTAGGGGGAGCTCGTCCCCCTTAGGACTGAGGCCTCCTTGGTGGTGGAGGACGTCGATGGTTCAGGTTTTCTGGCCTGTTAGAGGGATGTGCATGAAGAATTTCGTTGCCTTCAAGCGCCAATGAGGCAAAACCACCATGTCGCTGTCTGTGTTTTTACCAGGACGCATCCGAGTCACCCACACAAGTTGCACATATCTTTTAACCTCGGACGTTGTCATCTGACGGGTCCTGCAATACATCGTCACATCAAAAACGGATGCTTTCATTCAGGCTGTGCATAAACAACAACCAGAAGGACCGGTCTTCCTCCAGTCCAGGGGCACTACGACCATGGAAATAGGTGGTCCTTAGCCGCTGGTAGTACTCGCGTGGAGACTCATTCTTCTTTTGGGTGATGGTCATAGCACCCAAAGCAGCCGACGTTTCATCCAAATATGGGGCATATTCCTCCAGCAGGGCGTCATAATGATCCCTAGTACTAAAAGGAAGGTTTTCGATGAACGCTTCTGGACGTCGTCTTCCAGATGAGTTTCAACCTCTCTTGGGTTGGCATTGGGCAGATCGGCCAAGCAGTGGTCAACCTCCCTGAGGTAGTCCTCCACACTTGCGTGCTTCAGATTGGGGTCAAAACATTCAAGGCCATACAGGCACAACATGCCTGTCGAGCAGGTCTGGAACAGTGCGCTTGGGTTTACCTGTGGGGTTATTTACATAGTCTAGCAGTTCGTGGAGAGCAGCATCACAGCTGCTCAACCGGCTTCTCTCCTCAAGAGAGAAATGACTGAGATCAGCCACTATGTCCTGCAGGACGGAGTCGGTCTCAGCTTCCTGTGACTGAGCTGCAGCAGAAGGGTCCCTAGGCTGGCTCATTTTGTTTGCTCCGTAGGCGACAGGTGCGGCCACTAGGCTATCACAGTCTGCAGACTCTGAGTCCCAACACAACAATACAGAGTAGGGCGCAGGAGCAAGGTCACCCTGGCCTTATTAAATAACAGTCAGCCTTACGGTGACCAACTGTGCACGGGGATGATTAGCCTGTGACTTACTGATTGTGTTAACTGCAACAAGGTGCTGGTCTGCTGGCACAATCCACACCACACGGTGACCCCAATAGTCAGTTACCAGTCAGTATCCTAGCTGATAAACAATTTTAGCAAGTTTCTGCGATAGACGTCCGAAAGTAATAAAAAAAAAACTATTAAACTAGCAAGCTGCTTAAGCTTTTGTACGAGCAATATATTAAGAAGCCTCACAAGGGGCACCAATTATGTTGGGCTTCAACAATGTAATTGGTGAGAAAATGTAAATATGAATAATTAATTTATTTTATTAATTTTCTTAAAATTATCAATAAAAACGGGGCACCACTCCTCTCACAGAGAATGACAGGTCCAGTAAGGACTGTCACTTAACGACCTTGAGATGGCTCTCGACTATCAGTTTTTATTATTAATTAAGGTAAAATTTAGGAAGGGAAGGTGTGAGGTCGTACACTGGCTTCTTTCAATTACCCTCGTTGTTACACACAGAAAGCAGTACTTTAATAAATTATAACCTTTTTCTAAAGTATTTAAGTTGATAAACGAGGGAATGGAGGGGTCTATGACGCAACGTTTGTCCTGGTGACGCTCCTTCCACTTCCGGGTTACCCAACGTGACCGCTACGTCATATATATAATAGCGTCACTCACTATTACCGCGAGGCAACGCAAGATGGCGCCTGTGCTCAGACTCCGACCGTCAGCTCTCGTCTCCCACTGGGGCCAAGTGAAAGAGGAGGGGTGAAAGAGGAAATGGAGTCAGCAGTGACGAGGGAAATTTAAAGGGGAGTGAAGTAACGGGACGTGGCTGATCGTAAATCTCCTGTTGATCACGCGGTTTGTCCGATCGGACTCTACTTAAACTGCGATTGTAACAGATCAACGGAGATTTTCCGTCTCACCACGTGATCACAATAATAAAAGGGGAATAAGGATCACACAGCTCATCGGCAAGAGAGAGCTGATATGAAGGAGGAGGCACACGGGAAATATAGATTTCCCTCGATCACACAGTTTCGAGGGAGTATGTAGGAGTCGTGTTAGGAGTATGCTCAATCGCCACTTCCTCTTCTGCAGGTAAAATTGGAATAACTCTCAAGGGGAGTTTTCTGAACCAGTGTTGAGTTATGGCATCAACATCCCCCCTTTTGACACATGGTTCAATCCATGTGTCGATTTTGCAAAGTGAGGAAAGAAATATTTGGGCAGGCAGGGTTTGTTATCTCACTTCGTTTGAGGAACAAATGACAAAGACCTGATCGCTTTGTCTGTGCTACAAGCGAAGGAAAAAGCAAATCACTTCGTTTTAAGAATACAAGTGATTTCAAAAAAAACCAAAACTGTCGATTGTGGATATGTGGGAAGCAGAAATGTTATGCCAAATTTAAATGTCAATATTTCAGTGCTCACAAGATAAATTTCAATGAATTGCGTTTGCGGTCAGTCCTCCCTCCTCAACAGAGGATTTTGAGGTTGGAAAGTTTTTCTACCAGGATGGCCTGTCACTGTCCACGTCCGGTCCCAGACGATCACTCGAAGGATCCCACTTCTGACACCAAATTGTTGTGGAAGTTTCCTCTGCTGCTGGTGAAAAATGAAATGGAGACTTCTGCCAGCCGACAAGATTTTATTGTCTTTGCAAAGAAAAGGTCAATCAACACATGAGCGGTCAAAGATGAAGACCGCAGATGATACATCTAGGGCACCGGGGGGGGGGGGGGTGTGGCTGAGCTGATGGGGGGTCGGGGGGTGGGACGATCACATGATGGGGCCGCTCTCCGTTCCCCCCGATGATCTGCCACTCTTCCCCTAATTTTATCGCATGTTAGACATTAGGGCCTGGTGGGCAAGAGACACGTCGACGGCTCCACTGTCTGCCAACAGTGGGACGCCCGTGCCACATTTCCCTCCGCCATTTTAACTGCCCCTCAGATACCAACATACATCGTATCACACACCACACACACGCACACACCTCCAAATCACTCACCGGTGGGCTGGGGTGGGGGGTGGTGGTCGTGGGTGCACTCCTGAGTGCCCGGTTCCCGCTCACCCCCCGGCCGTGTTGGGACTGGCGGTCTGGGTGAGGGCAGCAGTGGTGGCCAGGAGGCGTCGCTGGACGTGGGGGATCGGATCCCCTACGCTCGGTCTGGGGGGTGTCCGGGAGGCATGGTTGTGGCTCATCATGACGCACCTCCCTGAAGGTGCTGTGGTGGGCGGCAGTCTGCCTACCCGGCAGGGTTCCCCCCCGCATTCCTCCGACTGGCCCACTGCGGGCCTCTCTTGCCCTGTACAGCTACTGGGCGCCTTAGGCGCCTGGATGATTTTCGGCCCGTCGCTGGCACGGTCCCCCACCCAGATTCCAATCACACCTAATGACAACCCCTGCACATATACATTGATATTATACATTGATATGCGCGATCACACACACACACACTAAGATAAATTAAATTTAACTGATGTAAGCCCGGACATACTCTCTTGATGTGGTCGTTAACAATTACTATATAAACTGTATCTGAAAGTATGTTCTGTATACGCTAAATAATTTCAACTGTTTAATGTTATTAACACACTAATGTTGTCTATCTACTTTATATAATTTCAATTTAATGGTACTAACCCATGTATTAGACTGTTGTCCACCTTGCTCTCTCACTCCTCCTCCCCGCTCACTCCCCATCCCCTTGTCAGTCCGGCTGCCCACAACACATAATCATAAAATAAAAATACTGCAGTTCCGAGTATCCCAGACTCGTCCTGCACATATCAAATCTGTCCGACACCAAAAGGCATGCAGTCAATCATATTACATGTCCTGGGTACTGGACAGGACAGGTTAAAAAAAAAAAAATGAAGAAGTCCTGTTTCAGTATCGCGGAGATGTGGTAGTATTGCGAGTCTGTGCAATCAAACCAAACATGACGGCGCGCATCTAGCGCAAACATTTCTATACTGTCAGGAGGAAAAAATACTTGTCAGTCATATCTCCTTTTCTGCACGTGAAGAGGGCAAACACGGGAGACTGGAGGATCCGAAGGATTACATCGATGAGTACTTTCAACGAGTTGTCATGGGGAAACCAAAACCAGCAGTTACCCCCTACTCCAAGCGCAGTCGCCCGGAGGACTCCCCTGGAGCAGCCTCATCATCCGACAGCGAGTTTATGGAGATCCTTACCTCCATAAACGCGAAGCTGGTGCCAGACTTTCACTGGAAGAGGTCTTGCACAAGGAATTACAATCACAATCACTTAAAACCCTCACTGAGGAAACAAGGCGCCTCAGAAGAAAATATTCACATTAAGGACACAATTATTGATCTACAGGCACGCAACATGAGGAAAAAAAACGAGGAAGATGCAGAAGCGACAGTAAAGAACTTTATTGTCAAACGACTCAAACTCCCGGCAGACACCGTCAAAAACATTTCGTTCCATCGTCTAGGAGGGAGACGACAGGAAGACCAGCGACCACGTCCGATTGTCGTAAAATTCGGAAAAGTTGGTCAAGAGCCGAGGCAGGGAGCTGCGAGGAACGGACTTCAGCATTAATGACCAGTTCCCGAAAGAGATCCTGTAGCGACGCAGGAGACTGTTCCCAATGAGAAGAAAGTTTATTGACGGCGGATCCTGGGCAGTAATTGCAGTGGGCAAGCTCTACGTCAACGGTCAGTTATACCGGGACAAAGAGGTAACCCCCTGGCTCTATTAAACACGCACTCACATTATTCCCCCGTTCCCTCATTTAATCCGTCACTAACTTCACAATCACTGCACATGTCCGTAATGTACACCGAGGTAAAAAAAACACAGCAAACACTCTATACTAGGCATCTGCACACAGAACACACAGGCTACACTAGATACAGTAAGTAGATATGGTTAATACACTCGAATTAAACAATAATAGAAAGAAAAACGCAGTTCCAACTGGAGAGATTACGCTTTGAACATAGCATTAAATACCTAGCCAACCAACTTAAATTAAACAAAGAAAAAACTATCCACTCCATAAAAGACTCAGATGGTAAACTAACCCATGCACCGGAAGAAATAACATTTTTAGGGATTTCTATAAAAACTTGTATTCATCAAACAATAACTCATTGAGTACAGACATCTCACTTCTGACACCAAATTGTTGTGTAAGTTTCCTCTGCTGCTGGTGAAGAATGAAATGGAGACTTCTGCCGGCCGACAAGATTTTATCTTCTTTGTAAAGAAAAGGTCAATCAACACACGAGCGGTCAAAGATGAAGTCCTGTTTCAGTATCGCGAGACTGCACAATCAAACCTAACATGGCGGCGCACATCAGACGGTAAACTAACCCATGCACTGGAAGAAAATAAAATTTTTAGAGATTTCTATAAAAACCTATATTCAAACAATAACTCATCTAGTACCGACGTAAATACATTTTTAAACTCCATAGATCTACCAAAACTTAACAATGAACAGGTCAAGTGTATGGAGTCCCATATCACAATAGCTGAACTGAATGAGGCCCTACATCATATGCCAAACAGGAAAGGCCCAGGACCAGACGGATTCCCAGTGGCCCTGAGCCCGCACATAACTGGTAACATTCCTCCTAAAGCGGTTACTTGGACAAACCTAATGATCTTCTTTGGTTAGGGTACACATGTTTAGATTCAGGATCAGGTACAGCGAAGGGTCCTCGTCATGAAGGTAAGGACTGGTGGGTCCGTGTGGTCCTTCCAAAAAACCAACATTGATTGGATTTCAAACGATACACGTTCTTAAGTTCGATGATTGGGAGGTTGAGGAGGAAGCCAGTCTCTAAATTGGTGGGGTGTACATAAATGGGGATTGCGCTACCACGATTATATGCCAAATGCATAAATGCATACTGACCTCCCTTTTCAGATCGTGCATCAGGTCTCTGACTGCCCGTACATAGGTTATGTCCTCCTGGACAACCTCTGTCAGGACACTTAAGGCATGCATAGTGTTTATTAGTGTGGAGTGGAGGTTTACAGGTTGAGTATTTGGCTTAGAACTACACTTCTTAAAAGACACTCTCCCAGCTACCCTGTTGGTGATTCATAATCACTTGCAGATGAGGCCGGCACCATGTTGTAACATATCCTTATTACGGGTGTGATGCAATAGATTCTTTAACAGCACATGCATGAGTTTGTTTTACGCAAAGTAACAGCATCATTATCAGACAGTCGCAAGCCAATACCTCTGTGGCCCTTCAACATGTGCAACATCACACCAGGTAGCGACACTATGGAAAGCAAATGGCTGGCCTAAGTCCTTGTTTTATAGTGGTAATCTTAGCTCATGATTCATTTAACCCACATTGCTGCTGATATACACAGCAAGTGTATCTGCGTTGATTTATGCAGTCTGTTTTTTTCTTGGACTGTTGGAGGCATCTCTTCTGCCTAAGTGTACTGGAGTGATATTAGAAAAATATTCTCTGGTTGTCATTTATATTGGTACTACAGGAGGAAGCTACTTTAATGTCTGTGAAGGTTCTCAGTCATCCAGGTAAGTCGTCTTCTGTCGTTGGCTGTAGACGACATTTCTTGCTTGAGTTCAGTTGAAGACATTTCACATGTCGTCCAAAAGGCTTCTTTGAATACGCCAGGTATAACCTCTGCAGCTGAAACCTGTCTCGAGAGTTATATTGTACAATGCCGATCATTCACCCCTCTAATCCAGTTTCAGCTTTTCACTTAAGTCAAGGTATGAAAGACAGAGTCTGCTATTGTATGGGTGTTGGACTTTTTGACTATTCTGTCAATGACGTTTGAACCATTTAGGAGAGAGTTCAGGACAGTATTGTTGGTGTCTTAGTTCACCTGGAGTGATTTCTCCAGGTGGCTTTCTTCACCTCTTTCAAACATCAGTGTTCCCTAGCCAGAATGCTAACATTCTCATGCTCAAGACTGTTGTCCTTCAGATGTAGGTGGACAGACGAGTGATGTCCAGAGGAGCCAACTCTTTTGTGTAGTGGTTGTTTGGGTTTCCCCAATGTAGGTCAGGACACTGCATAAACCACATTGCTCGGTTTGTCTAGGGATTTTGTCCTACGAATGAACAAGTTTCTTAAAGTACTGCAGGGTTTGGAATGTGGTGTTTGAAGACACTCCAGCAATATACAGATTAACCGTGTTCCATCTCCTGGTTTTTAAAAGAGGATTTAAAATGCTCGACAGTCTGGGCGCCTGTGCTAGGGCAGAGAATTCAAGAGCCGAGGATCTGTCACTGCAAAGGCTCCATCACCTCTGGTCTTAACAGCAATTGACTAGCCGACCTAGTGTGGGCGTGGGTGCTTGTTTTTGTTTTCAAAACAAGCATCCAGCTTGATTTCAACAGCGTATGTTGCCAAAACAGTGAGTGAGGCTACCTCCCATACCTGAGCCTGCAAAGCATTCTGAAAGGGGACAGCTCTAAATCCACTTTCCGAACAATCATTTTGCTATCCCTTCCGCTTACTCATGGGTCTGAAAGCCCAGAATAATTCCTTGACCCAAGTTCTTGTCATCTCACTCTACGAGCAGAGCTGTAATGCCTTCCCTCAGTCAGGATATTAAAAAAAAAGTCATGTGGAGCTGAAAGGCTTGATCAGCAATGTGTGAACTCAATGGACAATGGTTTGAATGTGACAGGCATTTTATATGTAAGAGTTGCATAATACAGCATTAAGCTTTTGGCTTGCCTTAAATTGTTGATTTGTCCAAATAAAACCCTTGAAAATACCCTGTTCAGTAAATACTGAGTCACGGTTGTTGCTTGTAAGGCAGTTGAAAACCAAACAGATGTATGACAGGTTTGATTAATAAAACTAAAATGTAGTAGACTACATTGTTCAAACAAAGCACAGCATGTCCACCCATATTCACAACATCCCCAGCACTACTGACGTCACCGACCCCTTTGTATTCACACTGGTCAAACCCACGCAAAGCTCTTATTGGCTCAAAGCTTCCCACAGTAATTAGACGTCATCTGTGTCACCTGTCGCCTCCACCTGTCTACACTCGGCTAATTAGCTGCATTGTCCAAAGCCGCTCATTGTCAAACAGTTACTCATATTTTCAAAATCAACAGAGTTGGAACATGAAAATCGCAATAGATAAGAGTAAAGAATAATTTTGTCAAAAATGGCTGTATAGAAATCATTGGGGGGAACCTTTATTTGAATGTGTGTTTTCGCTTCACTCTGCTTTGATGCGCTTGCTTCACTATGCATTTATTTTTTTAATTTTTCATAATTCTATGAACAATGTTACATTGTTTTCTCTGTAAACCTCTTTAGGGATAATGTATATGGTGGAAACAAGTGTGTCAGGTCCCTCACCTGCTGATGATTGGGAAACATCTTGTGTGTCAATGTTCCTCAGTTCATTGAGATGAACAAAAATCAAATGTCAAATCAATTTTTGCAGTAACATCTGAAAGTACAATATTGAATTTCTTTTTTCAACACAGTTGCCGTCTGTGTGATAATGCTGTGTATCAATTCAAGTGGAAAATCCCACCATCTACTCCACTGCCACGTGTCGATGCAAATTAAGTTTGTCAGCATTTACTTGCTCTCAGATGATGATATATGATCTTGTTAGCGCAGCAGCCTCACTGTGTAGTACACTACACTCCTCTGAAAAAGCAGGTATTAAATCAGAGGTGGTTAAATCCATGGTCCACTGACATGGACCCTCGTCCACTGGGGTGTGACGAGGGTCTTTAAGGAAGAAAGCTCAGGACAGCATTGTAGGTGGATGATGGTTGGTGTCTTAGACCACCACCTCTGAATGATTTCTCCAGATTTAACATACAGTGGGTGGCTTATTTCAGTTCTCCAAACCATCCGTCATCCCTGGCCAGAATACATACATCACTTTCATCGAGTGTCCTTTGTCCTTCAGATGAGCCATCTCTTCTGTGCTGTGCTGTGCTATGCGGTGGTTGTTTGGTTTCAAACAAAGTGTAAAGTTCAGACTTCTTTCTTGTCGCTGACTTGACATTAGGTGAAAAATTCACTGGTAGATTTGACCCCTGTTACAAACGAGGCAAAATGCCAGTCCACGGGTAGACGATATGATGGTGTGTACATTTGCACTGACCCCTGTAAAAGCATGGCAGACATTGTTCAGGCTACTGAGCCGAGATACTTTCGGTCGTCAATGATTGACAGATGGTTGTTGCAAAAAGTTTACTCGAGGCATGACAGATTGGACTGGACAGTTACACTAAACGTGACCGACGTGCACTTTTCAGATGAAGGTGTCTATAGGTTGTGCATGGCGGGATTGGAACCGGATCTATGTGCCACACTTAAAGTGCTTGTCCAGAATCCTAGACATAAAGGTGTACATACTTGTAGAACTTTCCAGCAGGCAAAACTATCACTCTATTTATTGTTATATGTGACAGACATTATTTTTGCGATAACCTCCAGTCTGTGTGTTTGGAGCATGCGCTGTTCTAATCAAAGCTCAGTTGGTATCAAAGTGCATCATCAAAGCTCTTTTGTTATATGTTAACCTTCGTATTAAGTTACATGTCATTTGGCAGATGCTTTTATCCAAAGTGACTTACTATTATTATTTATTATTATTAGTAGCCTATGTTTCTTTGTCTAACTACTAATCATCAGAACCTGTATGACTTGTTGGTTTAACTGCTGTCTAACTACTAACTAACTGTGTGTGTGTGTGTGTGAAATAAATCTTCATAAAGACACTCGAGTTCTGGACAGTACTTACCTATTTACTATTTTGGCCAGGCAGTGTATGACAGTGTGACTTTTTGATGAAACATCATCAACAAAGGCATTAAAAAAAAGAATATTCTGGATTCGTTACGTGAATTGTGGCTCGACGTGCGCTCCATACGTAGCGGTGCCTGTGGACCCCGTGAGCCTGTCTGTCTGAAGGTGCGTGGACGCAAAGGAAAGGAGGGGGTGAGAAATACCGCTCGCTCCCCATCCGTGCGTACATAATAATCTCACAATGCAGATACACTTGTGATTACTGTGATGTTGTCATGTCACGCTAATGTTGCTCAATGCATTCGTCGGAATCTCGGTGGGCAGCGGCAGCAGCAGCGCGGCGGCAGGAACTACCGACGCAGGATTTGAGGTCAACTGGAAAACTAACGGTACACGTCCGGTGAAGAGAACGGGTTCCTCTGCTAGCATAGCCGGCTAGTCCCTCTCACTAGCCCCCCCACCTATTACAGCTAATTTCGCCTGAAATGTGTGTCGTGTCAGTGTGGTGAGAGGAAGAATGATGGCGTGTTTGTCACGTCGAGGAGCAGCAGGAGCCCGAACAGTTGTTCTGTGGGGTTTTATTCACGTAACTACAACGTCACTGCGGGCTAATACGCTATAGCTCAACATGGATAATGAGCTAGCTGCGTTAACGTTCTACAGTATTGCAGTGCGACTTTAGAGTGAGTGCTATGTCAAACATGACGTTCCCACTAACGAGTATTTTCATAATCGATTAGTCGTCGATTATCTTCACGATTTATTGAGTAATCGTTTGGTCTGTAAAATGTCAGAAAACGTTGAAAAGTGTTGACCAGTGTTTGTCAAACCTGGAAATAATAATGTTCTCAAATGTCTTGTTTTTGTCCACAAACCAAAATGATTGATTTTTAATAATTTCTTTGTTGTATGGAGCAAAGAAATGAAGAAAATACTCACATTGAAGAGGATATAACCTTGCTTTTAATCATGAAAAAAGCTTCAAATCAATTACTAAATTAATAGTCAACTATTTTTATATATTGATTAATCAAGTAATTGATTCAGCTCTAAATAACGGCATACAGGACCGTTTCTAGCTTTGTGAAGGCCACTAGTTTATCTGTTGGTGCTTTTCCACTATACCAGGGGTGTCCGATAGAGCTGAAACTAACGATTATTATTTTCATAATCAAGTAATTGGTCGAGTCTTTTCTCGATTAATCGTTTGGTCCACAAAACAAGACATCCGCAACATTATTCACTTTTAATGATTTCTTTGTTATCCAGGGCAAAAAAAATTAGTCAAATAACATAACAGGAGGTGAATGCATGTATCTGTGTGTCACAGGTGGGTTTCAATCCAAAACTGAACCTAAGCCGATAAATAAACAAGTTGACAGTGCAAACCAACTATCAAGAAAGAATACTAAACTGACACACAGGGTTTTGGGCATATGCATTTTAGCCCTTATTAGTTCCCCATTTCTTCCACTTT
Source organism: Solea solea (assembly GCF_958295425.1). Taxonomy (NCBI): domain Eukaryota; kingdom Metazoa; phylum Chordata; class Actinopteri; order Pleuronectiformes; family Soleidae; genus Solea; species Solea solea. Next base: position 22,842,254 of record NC_081142.1, on the reverse strand, counting down.
CTGCATTATTTAGCTTTAGTAAATTTAGCATCAGCTCAAAAATTGTGCCTAAATCATTTTTTGACTCCTTTTGAGTCAGGGCTGCTGATAAAAAAAGCCTTGACATCTCCCAGCGTGAACTAGTGCAAATAAAGACTCCGCTATGGATGAGAGCACCAGATGAATTTGATACCTCTGCTTGCCTCTGCATGTGATTGCATTAAGCAAAAACATTGTCGTGTTTGAGTGCAAAGCTAACCAGTTTGTCCCGTTTAAACAGGCCCCAGTGTGGGACGTGCCATGTGTGCTAGCTGTGCCAGAGGAAAATGAAACCCAGTCGCAACCTCATCCTCGTCCTGTGCACCACACTGGTCCTGGGATTTCTCTACTACTCGTCAGAGAGGATCAGCTCACAAGGCTGGAGCCACAAATCATGTGAGTATTCTCTGGGACGTGGGCTCAACAGTTGGCGATTAATCTGTCGATTATGTTCTTGATGAGTTGTTTTTTGACACATTGATCAGTGTTTCCCAAAGCTCAAAATAATGTTTGATGTCTCATTTTGTCCACAAGCCAGAATCATTCAGTTAAAATATGGAGCAAAGAAACCCAGCTGAAAAATCAGAGATGGTTAAACCAATTAATCGATTACTAAATAAATACTCAACTATTTTCATAATCAATTAATTGTTGCAGGCCTATTAATATGATGGTCACTCCTGTCTCATGGCTCTGCTCACCTGCAGTGGACCCCCTTTATTTATGTATTGTCATTACTAGTCTTTCCATCCTTAATATCTGCACTGTGAAGGCTCTGTTGTGGTTAAAAGATTTCCTTTTCACTGCATCAAAGGATTCACTTGTGTGTTTAATTTCCTTTCAAAATCTGCCCCCTCAAGCCCCAGCTTTGTCATTCCCTCATACTTTTACATTTAAACTGTGTAGTAGCTTCTTGATTTTAAGCCACACGTTAACTTCAGACACCAAATATTAGTGTGTTAGTTAGTTAGTGTTAGTTCTTCACCAGATGAGGGAGCCAAAGTCTTAACTTGGAGACAGACCGATTCATTTGTGGTTTTCATTCACCCACCTCTTACACCATCCCCCCCAAAAGAAGTGAGCATTCATCATCACGTTACACTCATTGCTGTTATGAAGTGGTTAAATTCTTCAAGTATGTAATTCAGAACTATTCAAATGATTCTTTGGTGCTGGCTTGACACGCATTGTTGCAAATTATTTTTGTAGTTTGAATTAATTTAGAATTCCACCTTGATGTCAATTGATTCCACTGCATTTTTCTTAGTCCACATATATATATATATATATATATATATATATATATACATATACATATAAACATTTTACTGCAGCATTCTGGTCAGTTCTTTTGTGGGCAAGTTCCTCAATTTACAAGGATATTACATCTAATAATACATCAAATTTCTATGTGCTTTTCCAGACACTCAAAGACATAACAGAGTAACAAAAGAAAAAAAAAGATAAAAAAGAAGTGAATTAAATCATGAATGAATGTTGGGAATGAGGTCTGTACTGAGGGTAGGGGCAGCGGTGGCGAAGGCACGGCCCCCCAAGGTTCGGTGCTTGATTCTGGTGATGGGGGTCAGGAGATCGGAGGCGGCGGGTGGGAGAAGGTCAGTCAGATAAAAGAGGTCAAGGTTATTTAGGGCTTGAATCAACAATCAAGAGAATAGTGTTCACTTGGTATCAAGAAACATAAGGCACACAGAAGTTGTCTTTGGCTAATGAAATGGTGCTTTTTCCATACAGCTCGAGCACTGCTCGGCTCTTATTGACTCGGCAGGGTTTGTGTAAAATTAAGTCATTGCAGTATCGTTCAGCCTGATACCCAAACAATGGAGGCAATGGTGCACGTGCTGCTCGGTCTGTGGACGGACCGTGGTGTATTCTTGCGGACAGCAGCCTTGTATGCTCGCTACAACACACTTGCAGGTTTTAAAATGGCGGGTTTGATTCGTGTTGGACGTTGCGCACATGACTCTTCCAGTGATGACACTCTCTGACCGATTGGTGGCCGGCAGTCTCTTGACGACACATTTTTATCACTGATGAAAAAGCAAAAAAAAAAAAGGAAGCGCAGAGTCGTGCTAGAACTGTATAATGGAAACGCGCTGTAAGATGCTGGTACCAAACAAACGGTAACCAAAATCTTAAGTGATGAAGATCTCAAACAGCCAAATAACATCTGCCTTTAAATGTCGAATAAAAGTATGTGAGCTGGAAGCTGAAATGCTGGGGTTGGACCCTGCAGTACTTAAATCTGCAGTTTCCACATGGCCCAGAAACAAGCGCAGCTGCTTTGCCACGTCGTCTTCAGTTGGCCTTTCCAGCAAAAGTCCAGAATCTGGCTCCCCCTCTTCAGCGCAACATCATGCACGATTCTCCCGAGATCGCATTGGCTCGGCTTAAAGAACGTGCCTGCACGCGTTCAGCTCTGGATGGGCTTCAAACTGAATTCTGACATGCTCTTAGCTCCGGTTAAATTAGTTGAAGGCACAGATGTGGTCACCTGTGTGAGTTCAGGAGAAATGAACAACACGCTACATGCAACTGTAGGAGGATGGAACGGCATTAGCTGTGATAACTTGTTGTTAAATTCCATCTTGGCAATTGTGGTCTAGTCAACTCGTGTTCACTTGACAGGTAAATTAGCCGTTAGGAGCATTCCTCATTCAGGACATTTATAATTAAACCTTAATCATCTGTACCACACCTTACCAGACTTTTACCCAGCTGTACCTCAGGAAGGAAGCATTCACTTAAACCACAGATTTCTAACTTTCCGTTACCGATCCTGTTGTCCCGCTGTGTCAATTAATGTGCATCGAGCTTGGTGGGTTTGTGATAGTTTTGTTATTGTTGTAGACTTTGTTTGGACCCGGTATGACATCCATTCTGGATAATCTGATGTATGTGTGAATGCATCTTCAGAGAGGTAGACCGATTAACCGATTAATTGCAGTGCACATATAAAATATAGATTGGGGAAACGGACCATTAGCGTTGCTTAGTAACTAGTGACTGAACTTAAGCAAGTTTTTGTATCATTTATTATCATTAAAGTGTTATTTTATCAGATGGAGGAGGAACATTGTGTGAATGCAAATCCGTCTTCAGGACTCATTAAATTCCACTGAACCACTCACAACACAAACTATGTTTTCCATTTCACAGGAGCTATATGTTTTCTTTGTAGTCACCACTACAGTATTAACACTGATTAACACATCATTTCCTTTTCCCCCAATGGGTCAAATCTTACTTAATGATACAGCTGCACTTAGCTTTTCTCTCTTCCCGTCTACCTGTTGCTGACAGGTCTGTACAGTCAGACTGGTAAAAAATAATACATTTGTATTTGCATTCTAAGGGCTGGAAACCAATGGAAAATTAGGGATTTTCAGTGTGTTCCAATGCTGCAACGATTGATCGATTACAAAATGGATCGATCGTTGTGTGTATATAATTATTATATATAAATTATTCTATAATACAGCTTCTTAAATGTGAACATTATCTTGTTTCTCTTCTCTGACTAATATAACAAAAAAAAACAGAAATTTCGGTTTTGTGGACAAAACAAGACATTTGAAAACGTTGGCCCAATCGAGAAATGAATGGACAGATTAATCAATGACGAAAATAAGAGTTAGTTGCTGCGTTTATATGTTGTTGACTTATAAAAGCCAATGTTTTTCTGAAAGAATTATTCCCAATATATTTATAAATGATAATTTATTCACCACACTAAATAAAGGCCAAAAACTTAATACGTTGACATGTGCTCCATTACAGAAATTGTATGTTCTTCCAAATTCAATGACATACTGTACATGGTGGATGAAATTACCTAAAGCACTTAATCTACTGTCCTCTTATAATTCTTGTTTTCCTCTAGTGTATGACAAACAAGGATTCCTTCTAAAGCTGGACTGTAAACTGTGAGTATGCTTGTTTTTACATTTTATTCTGTAAATCTTCCACTCGCATTTGAAATAATCATATTCCATCAGTAGCAGGTATGAGGTCCTAATTATGTAAATCTTGGACATTACAACAAAGAAAATGGAACATGAGACACAGGGGGAAACAAATACAGGAAGTTAAAAAAAATATAGATGAGGGAGGGGAGAAAACTACGAAATAAAAAAATTTCCAAAAATGCACAAGAATCTACAAAACAAGGGAAGTAAAGGCCAAATAGACCAAATCCAGAGTCTGTAAACTCAACTTAAAATGTTTTCCTATTAAAATAAACATTTCACATGCGAATTGTGCGACTGAAATGCAATTTGTCTTGATTTTTTTATTTTCTGCCCTGTCTACAGGCCTTTGGAGCTGATCATCAAGTACAACAATCTCAGTGAGGGAGCCTGTAAGCCCGGATATGCCGCTGCTAAAATGGCTGCCATTCACCCGAAGTAAGAGGACAAACCATACTGTATAGTTGTGTGTTTTTAAAGTGAGCTTGTTCTTTAACAGAAGACCAAGTATAACTTTACTTTTATCATATACGATACCTTGGTTTTCCTTCACAATTCCTGACATGAAGCGATGAGTGCAGTCGGTGAAACATCCATGCACTCACGGAAGGCACTGGATGAATTTCTTTTGTTCATGTGACTTTATATTTGTACTCTTATGATGGAAATAAGACTATACAAAACATGAGTTTTATTTATCGATAATTAACCAACAAGATGAAAATGTTACATTCAAAATGGGATGAGCGTCTGTGGCCCATTTAAAGTGTGCTTGTTAGTATCTTTGTAATCGGAAGAATGTAATTTAAGCTGGTCGAAATGAGTCCATACTACCTTCTGATGAACTATGTCCCTGATATCCAACCACAGATATCCAATTAGGTTCTAGTTTCTTTCCCCCTCTATGACCATATTCACATTTCAGCTGAAAAGCATTCATTTTATTCACGTGATTCTTTACAACAGAGCGACCAAATGCAAGTACACCAGCACATGAAATTAGTATGTTTGAATGGTTGTGTGGGAGCTAAACACTTGTCTGGATGGATGGAGGGACCTTTTGCTTTAAAATGTTGATATTGTAACTTTATATATGGGGACTAAATTTTTTAAAGCTATCGTGCCCCAAATCACACTATAAATCATGTATTATTTTGAATTAGTAAACACATAACTTCCAAGAGACTTCATTGTATGCATTCATTTAAAACATAAAAAGGTCACATTTGTTCCAAAAAAATGTCCCGTGACACATCTGTGGGTCCAAACCCCGTGTTTGTGAATCTCTGGCTTGGTTAATTTTTCATGTGTGCTCAGCTTTAGTGTCCTTACAGATGTTTCAGTGACCAGCACTCACTGTCTGTTATCTAATGGCAAAGGACTCTTAAGGACAACCCAATTCACTACTATATTCCAAAAAAAATTCCAGTCAGTGCTATATTATTGTCAGCCTCCTGAGTGGAGAGTGGTCCGATCAGAAAAGACACTATTTTGGCCTCTGTATTATTAAAGAGCACCACTGTGAAAGCCCTACACCTGCTTATATTTTCAGCCCCATCTATAAAACCGCTGTGAAGAAGCAAGGGTCTGAATGGGCCCATGTGTTGCGCACATTCTATTTTTTGTCCTCTTCTGCTCTGTTTTTGTCCCAGTGCGTGAGAAGACCTCAGGCCGGTTCACTTACTCACTTAGTCTCTGAGCAGGAGAGACACGCAACCCTCCGACCCACACAGCATGTTAATGACACTGCACCCAAGGGGTCCGGAGTGTAACCTGTTAAAATAACACAAATTAATTCTCCTCGAGAGAAAAACAAAAAGAAAAATGCCCAGGGCGTCCTCAACCCATTTAGTTTGCTGTCCATGTCCTCATGAATCTGTCGTCTTCTGACCATGATATTTAATTATTAATTATAAATAATTGTTAAAGACCCGTGTGTGTGTGTGTGTGTGTTCATGCAGAGTCAAGTCAAGCTATGGTTGTAGCGTATCTGCGTCCGCTCCATTAGAGGGCGAAATGCTCCCCGTTTGTAGCGCCAAAAAATGCTGTTTTCATTATGCTACGATTTGGTACGGTAATGTTTGGAATGGTTAAGCCTTGGGTCAGGCTTGTGTTCCGACAGAATAGTACCTTTTACTTGGTATGCATTGTGTGGGCTGTGTCAGCAAGGTTTGGCGAATAACGACATCAAACGCGACACAATGGAGGACATCCAGCAGCTCTTTTTCTTTCTGCTCGCTTTCTGGCTGAAACGTCAAGCTTTGTATGAGAGTCTGCGGACATTTGCCTTGACTTCCATGTAATATTTCCACCGCTCGCAAGGGAGTGACATTTTTCCCGCACCCAGTCAGATCTTGGTGACCGTACTGTTCCATTTCCTCCGGGAGCCCAAGAAATAGAATGGAACAGTTGAGGCTGGTTATTTTTGTACTATTCCTAATGGAAACGGAACAAAAATACATAACATACTGTACCAAACCAACCTGTTTCACACAACAAAGCAAAGCAAACAAAGCTATTGATTCAGCAACAAGTGGACTTGAAGTTTCTCTCAAAGACGTCTCATCTCTCGTCCAAGAGGCTTCTTCAGTTCTTCATCTCATCCAAAAGGCTGAGGTGAAACATTTATTTATTTAAAGCAGGGACGGTGTATATCACTGAACATTAAACATATAAATATACAAGATTGGAGCCAAAGGCTAATTTTCATGAGAAACTTGGAAGTCCAGTTGCTACCGACTTGGCTATGTTTTTAATAACGATGACCTGGATGAATGAGATTCTACACGGGCGTCCCCTTTTACCTTGATGGCAGGAGACAGTTTCTGGTTTAGCATGCAGCCTGGAAACAAAGTGGGAAAAACTTTAAAGTGTCTCTATTTTATCATATCAGTCACTCAGGCTGCAGGCTGTAGTAAAACTGTAATTCTTTATACTGTCTGGTTTTATGGGAACTTGACCCTCTCTCACAGCTGGATCGTCAAAACACCTTCAAACTTAAACAGGTTTGAACACAAAGGGCTTGAAACCGCATTAGTAGTTCATTTCGTAACTGTTTCAGGAAACATTTTTTGTTATTTTGCAGAGCCACCTGCTCTCACTGATTAGCAGCAGTTTTTTGTTTTGCTAAATCAGTGCTCATTTTAAGTTCTTGATGGGATATTACACATGGAAAACAAAGCTGCAGGAGTTGATGTGGTAAAAGAAACATTTTTCTTTACGGTGTTCCGGTTCTTCCACAGAAAATTCCCATTTGGGTTCATGTACATTAGCGTTTGTACATTTTAAGTCAAGTCCAATTTATCTTGCACCAAGTATTTGCCAGCGCTTGTCACTTGAAGCAGATTCTGTACTCTATGACTCTTTAACAGTAATGTGAGGTATTTCTGAAAGTTCTTGTGGAAATGTCATCACATCTGGCTTAAATATTCACTCTGACTCATGGATGAACTGATTAAAATTTGACCATGGTAAAAAAAAAAGCCCTGTGCTGACGAAACTTATACTAATTCTACTTATAACAACATTTACCGTTCTTTTTTTTTTTCAGAATTTGACACATCAACTATCATTTTAGTTAGATTTTCAGAACTTTCCAACTGTTAACTGATTTTGACAAAGAGTTGATGCAATTATATTGCAATTTCCACTACAGTGAGAGAGAGCACATTCTTATTTTCCCTTCAGCATTTCAGGAAAGTCTTTAAACCTGTTGCAAATTCTCCAATATCATGAATACCCAATTTTAAGTCTCTGTGCAATTTACTTTTTCAATAATCTTATTTTACTTTTCCAAAACCACACATCTAACGTTCTCACACAAATACTAGAATTATTGCACAGGTTAAAATAATCAAAATGTGTACATACATACAGTATATAAGTATTGTACAGAAGTCCAAGTTTACCAAAGAGCAAGAAGCTCAGCTGTGTCTGCATTCATTAAAGCGTGTTCCTGCAAAGTGGAGGCAGATGTGAGTTTTTAAATGGAGCAGAACACGTTTAATGCTGTGCAGCAACAAACTGAGTTCACATAACTGTAATTTTTGATTTATATGCACTGTTGATCACAGCTTCCTTATACACGCACTGTGGCTCTTGTGGTGTTATTACCTGATGATAATGATTTGACGTTTATGACAGCCCCCGGTAGCCTGGGACAGTGGTAAACAGATTTTAGCCTTGTGCAAAATGGCTAACCTAAATTTATGTCACTTAATTTTGCTGTAAGACAGCCTTTTCTGCAACTGAAGTTTGTGTCACTTTGTAAACCACTCACTCCTCGTACCAAAGTCCACAGAGAAAATAGCTGATTTTAACATCATGTTACACAGAAGTTGTTGATCCACAACTCGGTACAAATGTGATACTTTGTGACCTCGGTTCTTCATTACCTTTAACTTAAACCAAATAAGGCGGCTTTAGGGTTACAAACTCACCACAATGACTGACATTAAACATGTTAAGAAAAGGGACATAATACATCAGAAGGTAGGGAGTTAAAGGCACAGAACTAGAGGACAGTTCCATCCCGATTGAACCTGACTATTTATTTTAGCAGATGAATTGTTAAATCATTAATATTATTTTACAGTGTATATTTAGTGTCAATTTACTTTCTTGAACAACCAAAGTAGCTTACACTAAAATCGAGTATCCCAGTACCTCTCCGATAGCGCTATGAATTGTCTTCCCCCATCTCATGTTCATCTCCTGTTATTTTAAATATTAAAGGGTTGCAGCAAATATGCAAATGTGATTTTTACACACACCAGAAAATTACATAATAGTCATTCCAAGAAGAGCAAAATTGTAAACTGTGTTGGAGCTCTTCTTGGATTCGCACTAAAAGGCCATGTTACAATGGTGTTCCACCAAATGGAATCTCCCACTTGGACATACAGTACATGAGAAGGAGCGTGAACAGACATACAGACATCCAGCAGAGCAAAACCTTTAATATTCACTTTCTGTCTCATGTAAAAGGAATGTCCATGACCTTTGCCTTTTCTCAATACATTAGCAAACATGAGGTCGAAAAGGCAGCATGTTTAGTCCTGTTTAGAAACTTCAACAATGATCACTGCTGCTGTATCTCAGTATGAGGGTTAGCAAACTCTGGTGGCAAAAGGAGCACCTCATTGGAAGGGTGTTGGTTTAATCCATAAACGATAAGGATAAGTCTTGGTGCAGTCAGGTTAGGGTGCTCCATGCCACCTTCACTCAATGAGATTTGTCCTTTTTCTCACACTTGTCTCTGGATTTTGTCTTGAAGGTAAAGTCAGACCGTCCGTGGATTATCTTGAAACCCAATGCTCTAAATCCTCTTAAGGATTCTGACATTAATCAGTGCATCTTCAATGTTAACATCATCAGGGCTGTGCTGTACTGTACGGGTCTTAAGACAAATGCATCACTCTTGTTATAACGTGTTTTCTTGTGTATCAACAGATTCACCAAACTGGTGCCAATGTTCCTGGATCCAAATTACAAACGGTTCTCCAGGATTGACAATTTCCCTCCCCCATTCGGAGTCAAATCACAAGGTATGAGTACACAGTGCACTTAATGTTGCAGTTAAAGGTAAAACGGGTAAAACGGGTGAAACTTATGATACGTGGTCCACGATACCAACAATTCTGTGATGAGCAATATATCGCAAGACAATCATATTGCGATACATCACGATATCTGTGTAACTGAAGTAAACAAAACGTCCGTGAAAAGTTAAAAGTGCAGGATCTCTCCATTTATTCACAACGTAGAGAAGTGTGTGTATTGAAAGTGGATTGAGCATACCCTTAATGTAGCTTTCTCCACCCTTATCCCGCTGTAAACGCCCTCTTCTTCAGCCAGGTAACTTCCAACCAGGTGCTGTCGCGAGGAGACATGAAGTAGAACTGTTAACTTTAGATATATTAATTAAAATATTAACATTTGCCCTTGTGTATCATATTGCATGAGGAAGGACGAAGATATATCAGCAAATCGATATTTTGACCCACCCCCACCTTACACTGCGTGTTTGCTTTCCATCCTGAACTGGCTCACTGCCCTGTCTAGAGTACCGAGCTACATTCATCTCTACTTTTTATTTAATTTGGAACAGTTAAGCCTCAGAGGCGGCTGAATGGATTAACAGCATGATGTAAGCCTGCTGCGGACATTTCACTACTACCACCTAATGTTTCAAAATCAGACAACAAGGCATTTATTGTAAATCTATGACAGGAACTTTGTCATTAGGCCCCTATATGTTGTTCTGAAAAAGCTTTCCTCTCCACAGTGAAGTGTCTGTAAAACACCACCATTGTGTTCAGCGCCCTGTCTTTAATGGTTGTATCACACTGTAACATGATGAGGTGTCAGGACACCCAGCTGTTGGCTCCCAGCCTGACCTCTTTTATCACTGTTGCTCTAGTTGCTCTGGATATGAGGGAAGAATTTGCTTTCATCTTACGTGTTCTCCTCCTACTGTCTCATAATCTGCAGAGAGGATCATAGATGTTCTCCTTTCAGAGATGAAGAACTATGGCCTTGGAGAAGAGCTTGACAGGTGAGTCCATGCCATATGTCCAGTCAAGATTTTACAGTATTTTGTCCATTTGTTATGTAACTTTAATATAAGAACAAGCATGTTATAAAGCAGGATTTTTTAGAAAAGTAGCTGATTGTTGGGTCTCATCTCCAGATGTTTTGGATAGAGACCTAATGAAGAAAAAATGAATGTCTCTATAGCCTTCTTTAAACTTACAGGAGCCCTAATAGGATTTTTCGATGTCACAATTGCAAATGTATTCAATATTTTAACACATTTCACTGCACAAAATAGAAGCAACGTCACTAAAATGGCGTCCATGTTCCTGCTCACGAGGACGCACACATTTATCGACAGTCACGGCTCAACTCTGCTCTCTGTCGCTGCAGGACGCTCTCATCACTACTCGGGCATTAATGACTGGATCTCAGATGCTGTTCAATTGTTCTTTGACTGGAAGGTTTTGTCTTTATATGGAGCTAATGTCCTCAGACAGAACACAGTGTGCTGACCTCCCGTTTCATCGGCCAGCTAACACTTTCCTCCCAGAACGAAGCAGTGAAGAGTTTACTCAGTGTGTGTTTACACAGGACACGTTGTGCTGAGGGACAACAATTTCTGCTGTTGGCGCATCGTATAAAAAAGTATAAAGAAGCTCATAATGGACTAATGCATTCATAAACTTTGTAGTTTTTGACAATAAAACCCTAATGACCGGTGTGAAGAATGAATAAATGACACAGTATGTGACCTGGAGGCCACTGAGCGTCAAGTGAAAAAGTCTTTGAAAACGCTTTGAGAAAGAGCAACTGTTCAGTACGGATGGACGAGAAGAGCTTTAAATTACTCTGCGATATCTGTGACGATATTTTACAGAACTTCAAAATAAAAGTGTGGACAATATGAAGATTACAATAAAATCATATTTACGATCCAAAATGATTCCGTACTTTTGGGGGAAAAAAAACCTGCTACTACTACTAACCTAAACTATTACTCCTACTCCTTTTCAAACATGTGACGAGAAGGAAATGTAAATGATTTGGCTTTCCTAACCCCTATTCCTATCTTTCATCAAGTGAAAGATGTGTTGTTGTTTTTTTACTTACTAAATATTAGAAGACAAACCCAGGCTATCGTCTTTCTCTCTTACAGTATGAGCTGTAAGACATGCGTCATCGTGGGGAACGGAGGAATCCTCACCACCAAGTCTCTGGGATCCAAGATTGACCAGTTTGATGTGGTGGTCAGGTTTGTAAAGACACAGATGTGTACAGCACTACAGTGGCCCCCAAGGCCCAAAACACATAACCACAGTGAATGCACAGACAGTATCCTCACTTCCCTGGTGTTTCAGAGCACATTGACTGTTGCTTTGTAGTTTATACTCGTGCATTAGCAGTTTAATATGTGCCTGATTTTTGTGTTGCAACTTCTACACAATAAAAGTCTGGTTAATTTACTGTTACTGTTGTAACAAATGACTGCTGTCACGTACATGTTAACGATTATTTTGTCATTCAGCTGCCTGACTGACTGTGCTGCAGGTTAAACCAGGCTCCAGTGAAAGGCTTTGAGAAAGACGTAGGATCTAAGACCACGCTGAGGATCACGTATCCAGAGGGAGCCATCCAGAAGACGGAGCACTACGAGTCTGAGTCTCTGTTTGTCCTCTCTGCCTTCAAAGCTCAGGACTTTAAGTGGCTGCAACACATGGTCTTCAACAAGAGGCTGGTAAGAAAGACCTGGCTGACCACTCTGTCACCAATTAAAATAAAAAAGTATTATAGCTGTGATGTCTATACTTTTAGTGACTATTTCTACCAAAATCTCTTTGACAATGCACACACTTTTGTGTTCTTTCTACAAAGAACATGGTTGCTGTATATGGATGTATATGTGTATATATGTATGTATATATATATATATAAATATAGTCGCATTTCTACTGATTTATTTACACATTTTTCAATCAAACGCCAACAAACTCCAAGAAAGCCTGAATAATTGGACAATTAGTAAATTATGTCAGTTCCCCTAAACATTCCAATAACTGATAAAGAGACCAAGTGCAACACTTTTTCACCTTTGTCGGCCATTAAATCAGAAAAAGCGGATGACAGTAATTTATTTGCACAAGGACTGTGGTTTGTATTACACACACCAGTTATTTTCTTCACTATCTATCGATGGATTGTGTAAACACTGAGTAATATTGTCCTCATCAATCAGGCATTCTCTTAAACCAATACATTAATTTTTATGACCTGCTAATGCCCAATCCACAAATAACCCTCGGGTAAATCAGATTAACCTGTACATATCTATATTCCCTGATGGTTGTTAAAGGGATTTGAGAATCGCTTGTCATGTGATCCCTCCTGCAGTGTGTCGATGTGTTGTCCACATTATGTCTCTCTGTGCTGCCAAACAGAGGCGAGGTGTTAGATTTCCAGCTGCAATGGAAGAACAAAATGCTCTTAGTCAGACAGGATTACCAACACATCCATCAGTCTTGCGGGGTAACAGTGCTATGGGCTAACAGCTCATAACATGGCTGTTTGGCTTCTCCCCGCGTCTTCCTGCGTACATACCTCTGCAAACCCAGAGGCGGGTATCCCAGTAACTGTCCATAAAGAGCCATCAGGACTAGAGGAGCAAGCAGCTGCTAATTAGTCTAATGGCCCTTAGTATGCTGATCCAGGGGCTTCTTTTTCTGTTTACTCCTCTTGTTTTTCGTCAGTTGTTTTCATGGCGTTGGACTCATTATTGTCGTCACCTGCTGCTCAAACATAATATTTTCCACTCTGTAACCCATCCTGTCCCCGTCACATGACCATAAATATTTACTTGTACTTATTCAGCATTAACGTGTCTCACAATTGATTAACATTCATTCATTCATGTCCGACTGCTTCATCCTCCACATAAGGATCATGGGGGGGGGCGAACAGAGACTAACAACCATGTATCTACTGTAATTAACCTAATCCCAGTCTGTATGTCTTTGGGCTGTGTGAGGAAGTTGGGAGTACCCAGAGAGACCAGGATCACATCCGGCAACCTTCTTGCTTTGAGGCAACAGTTCTAGCCACTGTGCCACTGTGTGTCATTTGATAAACAGTGGTTTACAGAAATGAACGAGAGACATCAGAAAGATGCAATACTTGCATGACCAGTAGGGGCAGTGCAGAGGTGATATTAGGCACAATCACTTTTTGTACTGTGATTTCAGACATGACACTATTTTGTTTTTTTATTTTCAAGACAGTAATTTGGTTTCTACACACTCTGAGCTCTTATTGTTCAGCTCATGTTACCTCAACATATTTTACGATAGTTGCAACAAACAATGCAGTTATGCACTTTGTGTTACTTTAACTGCAGACAACTGGACCTACTTCCTCGTCCAAGAGGCTTCTTCACTTCTGACTAAGTGGTAGAAAAGTCCACCATCTATTCTGCTATGATTTAATAATTCATATTATCAATTATAAACAGTAGTAAAGATGCTCACTGCTGTATTTCTGTATAAGATCATTTATTTTTTGGTATATATTATGTGCATATGTTGTACTCCTCTCACATTTAATTCCCCCCGTCTCTCTCAGATTAGCACTGATGGCTTCTGGAAGTCAGTGGCCCAGCATGTTCCTCGAGGGCCCAGCGAGATGCGCATCCTGAACCCCTACTTCATCCAGGAGGCCGCCTTCCATCTGATCGGCTTGCCGTACAACAAGGGACAGATGGGCAACGGGGTGAGCGTGTCTTTGTGGTCAACTGGAGGTTTACTATGGAGAGTCCGTGAGAATACTGACCCAACCCCCGACACATGTGTGACCCAAATCAAAAACAGATGAAGTAAGATGAAGCGTCAGGAAGGTAAACCCTTTAATTAGGGTTACAGTAAATAACGAAAGTTATCGTTGCATCCAGGAGAAAGCAACTACCAGCCCTATGACATTAGTTCTTCTTAATTAACTCCTGTCAAAATGTAACCACTGATAACTATTTACATAATCCAACCATTGTGGTTTATTTTTAGTTGTTCTGGAGGAAAAGGACAACACTTCCTCAGAGGATGACTTCAATAGACTGTCATCAATAATAAACAATAGGTCAGTCACTTATCAGTTTCTACTTATTATAATTTATTTTTACACATCACTCGTCTCTTTATTACATGTTTACAGTGTATTTTACATAAAGCAATTTAAAATGTTAAATTCTCTCTATTTCCCACTAAAAACTAAAAATAATAAGCATGGTTACATCCTGGTTTTCAATAATCCAGCACCGACTATTTCCAGTAAACTGTCAGATGAAGGTGCAAAGATGTTCTACAGTCAGTGTCCAATCCACTATTTATTTCTATAGCACATTTAAAAACAACCAAAGTTGACCAAAGTGCTGTATAAATACATCACATAAATACATAAAACACACAATGTAAACTAAAAGCAATATAAAAAAAAGAACAATAAAAACAAAATGGGCCGTGTTTATCGACAAATGATAGATTTTAGCGCAGGCACAGCAGCGCTCTGCTGTTGTCGCCTCATGACGCTGAAATTCTAATGTCCCTTTGTGACAACTGACCAGAAATAAAGGATCACGGCTTAGATTTCAGCAGAGGTTGTTAAGCGAACAAACCCCAACCTGAGCTTTGACAAACATTTCTGAACATTTTGTCAGAACCCAGCCTGACCCGACGGGCTCGGGTCGGGTATCCACGCTCTAGCTGAGGAGTAGCAGGAATGGCGAGCGTTGAGTTAATGGTCAGGGTCTGGAGCTCGGGGGGATGGGTGGGCTGGACCCTCCTCTCCTCTGTGTCTGTTTGCATTATGAAGTCTTGTGTGAACACACAGCAGATGCTGCAGGGAGCCGGGCACGTACACAGCCTGAAAACAAACAGCGTCACTATTAGTCGGTTATAAATATAACCATGCCTCACATGTCACATCTGTAACACATCCACACAGTAACCGTATAGAGTGTGTGTGTATACTGTACTGTACGGTGTTTTACACACACACACACACACACACACACACACACACACACACAGTAAGTGCTGTGGGAGTCAGGTCATGGCCAGGTCACCTGTTTCATACAAACTCTTAAACTTCCACCCGCATGTCTGCTTTTCAGAATATCCCAACCCTGGGGGCAGTTGCCATAACGATGGCCCTTCACAACTGTGATGAAGTAGCCGTGGCTGGATTCGGCTACAACTTGAGCACCCCCCACGCCCCTTTGCACTACTATGAGAAGACCAAGATGTCAGCCATCAAAGAGGTATGTTAAAGACGGGTTAAAGCAGTCGCTCGGATTAATTACTGAAAGTAGAAGGTTTTGCAATGTGGATTATTTGATTACAGGTCAGGTCAGGTGGCTTCATGTTTACCTGTTGTTTGGTTACACACACTGAGACGAGTATGAACCATACAGAACATGGACATGAGCACAACGGATAAAACTGTAGCGCTTATTCTCATTCTGAAAAATCAGAGGATGATAAGTCATCGTAACAAACAGAGCTACAGCGACTCTGCACACAGTTGTTGTGATTTCCCAGATTCAGCGAGTGTCGTTCTTTCAAACGCAGCTAAGCCCTCACAATATTTTCCGAATTTTACAAGGATGAAGGGGGTTTATGTTGTATAAAATCATGATATGTCATCACAGACACAGGCAATTCATTACAATGGAAATGATCTGGTCTCACAGCTTGTAGCACGCCTGTTAAAACTTGCTTCTTTACACTCAGTGTGTGAATTCATAATTGTCCATAATTCATTTTCCATTAGTCAAAAATGTCCATAATTCAGTTTGCTGTTGTTTACAGTGACAGGGCTTGCTATCTTGTTTACCTGCTTGTTTTGAGGCTTGTCTATTAAAACTTCTACTACTTAATAATATGTGAAACTACTACTTTATTAATATAACATGCAGGTTATCAGCAGAGTTGGAACATTAGGTCGTAGCTCTGGGTCATCAAAGCCGAATGTTAACAAACCTAAAAAGCCTCACTTACCTTCTCAAAAATGTCTTGACCAGAGAAGAAAAAAACAACCCTTTCTCTTATAAACATTGTTGAGATGTTATGGTCTGTGTGTAATACTTTTGTCCATATAGTGTATGTGTGTGTGTGTGTATATATATATATGTACACACATTCACACGTTATCATTTGTTTGGTTCTGTTTATATAAATCCACATTTACATGAGCCTCAAAGAGAAAAAGGAGAATATTAATGGAGGAGCCAGCTCTTGTTCTGAGCTGCTGCAGACGTGATAATTAATCATCCACACAGAAAAAAACCGTCTCTATGACCATATTCTCGTCCTCGTGTGGCTGAGTTATTATACATGTAGAGGAAGCGTGGAAGGCAGGGTGACCTGCCAAAGCCCTGGACATTTCCTTTTTCGCTTTCACTTCCTTTTAACACCCATATACGTGGGATATTATGTAATGTTGTGACACACGGTCTTTAAAATCTACACCCACTTAATCTTTTCTAACCTGAAGTATTAAAGAAGGGTCTGACCTTCCAGCTCCATTTAACCTTCTCTTTCCTGCACGTCCAAATCATGTCAAAAATGTCCATAATTCAGTGTTTGACATTCAAAAAACCAGCCCCCCCCCCACACACACACACACACACACACTTTGTTTGCATTCTGACCAGCGACGTGGCTGTTATTTTCCACGTTTATGCTGCTCTGGAACAGTTTACTGTGACCTTTTCTCTTGTTAGAAAACGCCTCTCAGGAATCTAGAAGGGAGTTTCCCCAGCGCGCTGAGTGGTGGCGTGGGATGATGATGTGTATCTAATCTCAAGTGTCGGAACACCAATGGGCCACGGGACGCCTCGCACATGCGGCGTTGCCATTCTCACCACTTTACAGTGTCAGGCGTCATCATAAATGACTGTTAAGCCAGAGTTTTTGAAACACTCACTCAGTCACAAGTGTTTCAGCTCAAGGTCCAGAGGCCGAGACATCAGAAAAAAATAGTTCATCCTCTCTGTGTCTTAAAATCTGCCAAAACAAATTCATTCATTAATTTCTTCAGCACACTATTTGTTGCAAAATTTTATGAAGGCAGTTTTACCTTTCAAAAATGTCCATAATTCTGTTTTTCTTAGTCAAAAATGTCCATAATTCCTTTTTTCTTAGTCAAAAATGTCCATAATTCTGTTTTTATTAGTCAAAAATGTCCATAATTCTTTTTTTATTAGTCAAAAATGTCCATAATTCTGTTTTTATTAGTCAAAAATGTCCAGAATTTCATTTTTAATAGTCAAAAATGTTTAATGTCTCCTTTGCCTCCTTTTCTCACTTGAGTCCTCGTGTCCTCTGTCCTTCTCCACAGTCATGGACTCACAACATATCCAAAGAGAAGAAGTTCCTGATGAAGCTGGTGAAGGCCGGAGTCGTCCAGGACCTGACCGGTGGGATCTGTGGCGCGGTGTGTTGACCGCCTGGATCTCAGCTCACATCTCCACCTGCTCTGGCACCCGAAGAGGGGGGGAACCTCAAGGCCCCCACGTGGAGGGCCACATGTTCCCAGCATGAGAGCAGAAGGTGTCACCTTTTCTACAGAGAGACACACACACACACACACACTGCCCCACCCCAGTGTTGCACTTTGACTTTGAATCTCAGTATTTAGCTCGTCCTAGTTGCAGGTTAGTGAATATAAATGTGGATTTTGGTGCCGTGGATTGGGAGCTAAAAAGCAGCAGCTGGACCAGGCTGCAGAGAGGAGGAGGAGGAGGAGAGGGAGGAGAGGGAGGAGGAGGAGCCTGTGCCAAGAATTACCTCGACAAGTGTCCTTCTGCTCACACAGCTGATTGTAATCTGCATTAAACTTAAACTACGCTCATTCATATCTTCCTGTGCTGGATCAGAGAGGGAAGCGGGATCATCAGAGGAACACGGTGACCATTGAGACAGTATTATAGCGACGCAATGTCAGTGATGTCATAGTGTGGACGCGCTGTGGCTGCAGCGAATGCTTCATGATGGAGGCAGATGTTTGAGTCTGGACACAAACGCGCGTCACGCCAGAGCAGTTTCCTGAACGTCGCCGTGTCTTGTGATTATTTGTCGTCGTCGCCGTGTCTGTGTAGATGTTTCATCTTCACCCGTCGGACCAAATCTCCCCCGTGTGTCTCTCTCTCCCTGACACTCCTGTGTTCCTCTCAGCAAACGTCTCACTCCTCAATGAAACCCGAACAGAAGATGAGGCTATGAAGAGGCGAGAGCATTTGCATGACTTATTTTCTTAAGTGACAGCTAGTTTTATTTATACATATATATATATATACATATATATATGAGGCTTGAATCTTTTTAACTGACCTCAGTTCAGTTCAGTATTTCCAACAACTTGCTGGTTCTGATTTTGGCATTTTGAGTATTCTGACGACCGTTGTGTTGCACACTTGTTTTCTACTCGATTACGTCTCATCAGTTCAGTTCAGGTGCAGAGTGCGAAATAAAAGTTCTCCAAGTCCGTGGGTCATTTTACATGATTTTGAAGCTGTGGCTTTAAAGGGTGCAGTGTGTTCTGATTTAGGGGGTCGTCTCTCAAAAGAAATGGAATATTTAGAAATTCATCTTGCACTGCTTTATCCCCTGCATGCAGGTCGCAGAGGGGCGCTGGTCAGGGTCCAAATCATGTCAAAAATGTCCCTAATTCAGTTTTTATTCATCAAAATATCCTTAATTCAGTTTTTACTAGTCAAAATATCCATAATTCAGTTTTTACTAGTTAAAATGTCTGTAATTCAGTTTTTATTCGTCAAAAATGTCCATAAATCAGTTTTTATGTGTCAAAAATGTCCATAATGTTACCTGAAGGCCACCATAGCTTCTCATATATACACTTAGTAAATATCTATTCCTAGATGCCACTAAATACGTACACACTGGTCCTTTAAGGTTAAAAAAGTGACATCGTGTTGCTTTAAGATGTAGTGGGGATTGCAGGTTAGGAGCTTCCTCAGCAGCAGCGGCGTAAATTTAAAACGTAACATGTACACAAATGACACCGTTCCATTTGTTACCCACTACTTTTTAGAAGAATTTTTATGGTAATACTAAATTTAAAAACTTTAAAAGTGTGTAACGTAGTAGAAGAGAGTGGTGCCTCAAAGCGTGTGACCAATCATGAGCAAGCTGCAAATTCCTTTCTCTCTATACATATATACTATATCTTTATGGTAATGTTTGAACATTGCTCGTACGTCTAGTGGACAGGAGGGGGCACTTGACTGAGACCTGGACGGACGCACGGACGGACGACTTTGCTGTGAATATTTGTTCAAGAATGTGATGTCACGTACGTCATCCACCGCAGCGGCGTCTCTCCATCACACCTGGACTCTGTGTTCCTTCCTCACCTGCAGCTGTTGTCATAGCAAGTCACTTGTCACTCTTTTGAGTGACAAGTCATTTGTTTTGTGTGGGTCAATGATGTAAATCTACGATCAGGCCCAAACCGTGACGGGACGATGATGATGATGCCAAAGGTCTTATTATAAACAGTATATCAATCATTAAACAAGTGTTTTATAATGTTGTTTTTTTTTTTGTTGTAGTGGGAAAAACTCATTTAAAATTGTGATCTGCTGTTTGTTTGTTTGTTTTTAAATCAGTCTCTGGCTCCTCCTCCACATTCTCAGATGCTTTCTGCTTTATTTTCACAAAGTGTTAATGAGAATTGTCAGAGCTGAACTGATGTCTGCGGAGAGTGATCTGCACACATGTGAACACAACCTTTTGAGGTTCGAAGTGTTCTGATGTGTCTCTGACGGATCCTGTTATCAAAACCACATTTGGAGGCAGTTCCAAGACACGCGTCTACATTCCTTAGGCCTTGTTGGTTCAGACTGCAGCATAAATCAGATTTGTAAGCATGTCCGATCAGAATCTGCTGATCTTCCTGACCAACTGTGATCAGTGATCTGTCCATATTGACGTTATCTAGGCTACTTTTCCACATGGATTTCTGTAGTCAACAGGCCACGCCCTGGAAAAACAAGACGACGGAAATCTGCCTGCTTCTGTCCCTCATGGTTACGTGGAGTTGTCTTCCACTGTGTCTCCAATTAACTTCTGTGTCTCTGGACCTACGTCGTCGTCGTCGTGACACAGAAGACGCATGAAAATCCTCTCTGAGTGAAACATTCAGATTGAAATCAGCTTTGGAAAAATCTGTTCAGATTTGACAAAAAAAAATCAAATCTGGATATGTTTAGAAATCTGATTTAGGCTGCAGACTAAACAAGATCTTAGAAGACAGATCAGAGACTTGTCGTCAGCTTACCTCTGTCCTCTGACCTGCCGCCGTTTGACAGGGGTTAAAGAATCTCTTTTTTTTTTTTTATTAAAACTGAACCAGCATTGTTTTCAAACATCTCGAGGCGAGCAAATCGGAAATCATTTTTTTTTATAAATAAAATGTTGTGGGTGCAGCCTAATCAGATCACACACAGGAAGTGGACTTCCTGTCTCTTTGTTGTCATTGAGCTGAGCAGCGTAGTAATCCAGACAGTGAGTTTAGTTTAGACTCTTAAGCTAACGGCTAACAGCATATTATTAGCTGGATTAGTTAACCCACATGTGGAGAACAGGGTCCAGGTCTAAGGTCAACTGTGCTGTGCTTATGACGCGTTCCAGTTACATCGGAACTCAGACGTTGGAGGAAACAACATATCCTGGACTATTGTTAGCTATACTAATGTAACAACAACAAAAAAAGTACGTAGTAATGTCCACTGGTAAAGAAATTGAACAGTTTTATGTGAATAAAAGTTTATTTAACAGTAAAAAATGAGCAGTGTCAAATCCTACGTCAAAGGTGTAGTGACTCCAACTCGAGGTGGGGGGCGTTCCTCCTCAACTCGGAAATTCCAATTTCCGACAACTGGAACGCATCGTTATGCTGATGCTGTCGATAGAGGCCCCGCCCTCTGTCTCCCCACATGACTGTGTGACTGTCAGACTTGATTTATCAACATTGACTGTCGTCCCGTCTGTGTGTATACACTCTGTGTATGTGTGTGAGTGCGTGCGACTGTGATTATGGTCTGGATGCTGCTGCCACCCGCTTGAGCCAAAGTATTCATATCAAATTATGTATTTATTGTTGGGCTGTTACATTAAAAATGAATCCATGAGAATGAATGAATACATGAACATGTATGGGTGTTTTTTTGTTTGCGTTGAAAAGAAGAATTATATCTGCACACAATTCTACGCCAAAACTAATCCACGTGATGTCGCCTTGTTCTCAGATTTCAGCCGTTACAGAATGTTAATAAATGTTAGTTTTTTTCATAATCGACAGAAATTATAGTAAATACCTGAAATAAAATGAGATACAAACAATATCTCTGTTCTCTGTAATAATGGCTATACATTAGTATTTGGAAATGGAAAAGAAGGATTATTGTGTGACTTTTTATTTTGTTTTAGTGAATATCATCATTGCTGCAATTCTGGTTTATTCCATTCATGCATAAACTTAACCGGTCAAATTGTAATGTATAGCCATTATTACAGTCAATTCTGTCAATCATGAAAAAACAAACATTTATTAACATTCTGTAACGGCTAAAATCTGAAATCTGTTCTAAATGTGGCTCCCAACAAAAGTTTATGATCTACAATTCCTGCCAGAATGTTGTTCCCGGTGCAGGTGAGCGACGATGAAACTATGTGAGCGTAACATCCACACGAGTGAGTAACGTGAGAAGAATGTTGGCACACGGGGTCACGGCTGTGTGTACGGCGGCTGCGGCTCCGACAACACCGTTTATTTTCACAGCATACGCGTCGTAACATGAGCCGACATGCAGCTTTAATGATCGACTCTTTCTTGCTACAGGGGCTCAGAGGACGAGGCGAGGACGAGACGGAGGCGACAGCTCTGAGAGGGAAACTCGCGCCAGTAGTGATGGAGCAGTGAAATCTGCTCTGTGTGAGCACAGATGACTGCAAATGTGCGATTATTCTGCCAACGAGGGCCCGAGTCATGGTGAGAGTCGTGGTAGAGAGAGAGAGGAGACGGTGTCAGGGACCTGAAAAGGGGTCATGGGTCATTGAGTGCTG
The DNA here is from genome assembly GCF_958295425.1 of Solea solea. NCBI lineage: Eukaryota > Metazoa > Chordata > Actinopteri > Pleuronectiformes > Soleidae > Solea > Solea solea. The sequence continues at coordinate 22,819,585 of NC_081142.1, read as the reverse complement.
AGTAAAACTTGTGCCAACACTCTGAAACATAAAATCTATTGGTGCTTTTCCATGATACAGTTCTAGTTCAGTACTGAAATACCATTGAACGTGGTCGCGATTGAGTTCGCAATTGATCTCCGGCTTCTCTAAATACACCAGACTCCTCTGTTAAATATTGACATTTCCTTTGCTAAATGTTGGAGATAATTTTTTCAAGATTTTCTTCTTTAATCTACAGTTCAGCATGGTTTTGATTCTTGTGTCGGACGTCGCGCTCATGACGACACTCTCTGACCAATCAGTGGCCGGCAGTCTGTTGACGTCACATTTGAGCGTCGGCTGAGCTCGCTTGGAACCTCGTCAGAGCAGGTACGAGCCGCGTGGAGCCGAGTCGTGCTGGAACCGTGCAGTGGAAAAGAGCCAAATGATGATGGACATCCATTCACACTCACACCTAGAGTGTCCACTTAAACTCTGCATGTTTTTGGACGGTGGTAGGAACTCAGAGAACCCAGAGAAAGCCCACGTACACACGGAGATACAACATGCAATCTCCACACAGAAAGGCCTTAACTGGGATGTGAACTGGTAGCCACAAATGATTCAATGTTTAAAGAAGACTTTTTTATGAATGAAACAAGAACACTTCAGAGGAACCAGTTAGAATCAAAGCTTCCTCTTCGGTTCACGTAAGTGTGACACTGAGGTTTGACCTCTGAGGTGAATGTTTTTGTGAGCGATGGCAGAAGGAAATGTTTGGTTCCTCCTGATGTGAAGCCTCTGAGAGTGGACACACTGTCAGTGGTAATGAAGGACAGTGCAACCCGAGTCTGTGCAGCCTCCAGCCCCAGGATTAATTAAAACAAAATAACGGAGTGGGATGACGGGGGCCGGGCTGGGGCTCGGGTTCCACGCATGAAAAGGAAGCGCTCGGAGATGAAAACCTCGTCTGTAGCCGGAGCCGGGGACGGTCACAGGAGCTGGTATGTGGAGCGCTGTCTCTCTGGCCTCACCGGGCTCATGCTGTCATAGCAAGGCCACCTACAGAGAAGTGAGGAGCTTCTGTTTGCGTGCACTCACCCTGTGAACCCACACACACACACACACAGCGTGAGAACATGTCGGGTCAAGGATCCTCTTTTAATAGTGTCCACCTGCTCCTTGTGTCCACTTTCTAAATATGCACCTGTTGGGAGCAGAGTTGCAGGACGGACGAGCTCAGAGTTTACTGTATTTACACCCGTGATATTTCATCGAAAAAAAGCCTTTTTCTCTACAGAGCGCCCCCTACAGTTTCCAAAGTGACTTACAAAAGAGGAATAAGCTACATAGAAGAAGTCTTGGAAATAACTTCTCTAGATAGAACAGTGGAATGACTGAGGGTGAGAGTGCAGGGGAGGAGGTGAGGTCAGTGCTAGGACAGAAGATGCTCTTGGAAGAGTTGGGTCTTCAAGAGTTTATGAAATATAGACAGTGACGCTCGGCACAAAAAGAGTCTGGATTGTCTCGTGCGGGAGCGTTGGCACCGCCAGACGACAATCCTTTGATGAACGGAGTAGTCGAGGAGTAACATGAGCCTTTAAGACGTTAAGATCCCTCTACACTGTACTGTAAGAGGTGATTCAGTCAGGTAATCTGTAGACTCCAGTCCTCCACCTCTGCCATCTTCATATACTGCACATTAGGGTGTTTTCATTTAATTTGTGAGTCAGGAAGCACATAAAATGTTCTTTTAACAAGAATTCTTCTTCAATATTTGGTCAAATTTGTGTAAGATTTCAATGAAAATCTGGTTAGAGATCTTCACAGCAGCAGTGTTATTTGGTGATGTCATGGTCGTTTCCACGTCTCCTTATCATCCCGGATCTGTTTTCTGCATTTCTGCAACTGTGACAGACGAGAAGATCATTAAAGGAGGTTTACTGCTAAATGACTCTATCTGTCACACACACACACACACACACACACACACACGCTGTAGGTGCAGATGTGGAAGCAGATGTTTTCTATACGTCTGAACTCCCAGTGTGAGTATAAATCACTCTGAAACACCGCAGCGCCGCTCTGAGGGAAACTTCAGCTCTTCATAAAAACATGGAATATGTAACACATTAGTGGACGTGACTTCACGTTAGTGACAGATGAAGCATCGAGAGCACAGGGGTCAGCAGGAGGTCACATAGTCACAAAGTCTGAAGAGAGAGAGTGAAACTCACGGATCCAGGTGTTTCAGGTGATCCATAACTCATAACTTCTCATCTACTTGTCGGCAACTTCATTAGCTCCGCCCGTTAACTTATCGTTAATCTAATCAGCCAATCACATGACAGCAGCTCAGTGCATTTAGACATGTGGACATAGTGAAGGCTGAAGTCGGTGAAGTTCAAACTGAGCATCACAAAGAGGAGGACGAGGTGATTTCAGTGGCTTTGAACGTGACATGTTAGTTGGGCCTTGTTTAAATTGCAGAAGATACGATTTTTCCAACGCCGATTCAAACCACACAAAGGATTTCAGAGTGCCTTCTGCGTCACTCGCAGCACAAATCCAACGACGACGACAAGACGTAGAGAGACGGAAGTGAATTGGAGGCGCGTTAAAATGGTGGGCAGACAAGGAGATGATGTGCCTGGCATCGTCAAACGTCTCCATGTGCTCCCACCAGACATCGCTGTCATGGCGGCACAGGAGGCGGCAGAACTCATCAGTCTCCTCCGTTTTCTTGCAATCAGAAGAAACTCCAGCTGAAACTTCAGCTCCACTCGCCCATTTTGGGACGGGCACAGATTTCTGTCGTCCATTTTGTTTAGACTACTTGTTTTCCCATGGGGCGTGGCCTGGCCTGTTACTGTCCAAATCCATGTGGAAGACGAGACTCGACAATGTCAATATGGCACACACACACACACACACACAGATCAGATCTGATCACTTACAATCCAATATATAATGTGAGTAGTTTGTTCAGGACGATCAGATTCTGATCCTAATCTGATCATATTTACTAACTACAGATAAAAGTGACAACCACCGTGAGAGGAAGAAATATGTGTTTGGAGATGCACTCTACAGCCTGTATGTTGCCACTCAGCACTGGACACTGGTCAGAAGCATGTGTGACCACCCAGTACACCGGTGACCCCTGTGTCAAGCCCCGCACTCAGTCTGGACCCCAGGGGGCCGGTGGAGTCAGTGCCAAAAGGTCACTTTTGAACAAAGTGAAGTCATTAAGGGATCAGGTCCTTCAGAGTCTTTTGTGAGCCCGGTGGATATCAGGGGCTGCAGGCTGAGATCGTGGAAGGTGAGGCAGGAGGCAGCGGCGGGCCCTGACCCCTGGGGCGGGCGCTGATTGCAGGGGAGTGTGGTACATTCAGTGCAGGATGCTTGTGTCTGTGCCTGCCCGCACTCTTAACATCAGCTGCCAGTTGTAATTGGCCCTGACTGAAGATGCATGTGAGGTTTTGGCAGCGCTGCGTCTCTGTGTCTCCTGCAGTCGCGATGTACAGTCAGCAGCGGCTGCAGGAGCAGGATTTACACGAAACGACACGGACGCGAGGTCAGACTGCGGCCCCCTCATTTCCTCCACATCACTCAAGCCGCACAACAACACACTGTTTGTGCATCTGACGCGCAAAACAGCTGAGAATACATCAAACTGACAGGCACTAAAGTGACTTTAAATCGGTATTGAAATAAAAAAATCATTTCAGCCATGGCAGGGAGAAGTTAATGATATCCTTTGGGAAGTGGAGGCGTAGAGGCCCCGCTGATGAAGTGCTCCGTGTTAGGTCCAGATTTATGTGGGAATAATCAGGTGCAGGCCGAGGTTATTAGAGTTAACGACAATAACGCAAACTAAAATTGAGATAGATAGATAGATAGATAGATAAATAGATGATAGATAGATAGATAGATAGATAGATAGATAGATAGATGATAGATTGTTATGCAGTTAATTGGGTTGCTTCATCTAGGGCAGAAGTGTGGCCCCCCAGTTATTACATGTGGCCCACCACTTCATATCATTCATATATATTATGAAAACATGGTCCTCTTCCTTTAAACACAGTGTGTGTGGATGAGGCACAGCTGCCAGCGAGGAGAAAGAACATAGACAGAATATTATACTGTACATAATATCATGCTATACTATGGACTCATGAAAGTGGAAGGAACGGCTCATTAAACATGAATTTGTGAGTCTGCCGGGCAGGAAAACTGTGTTGTTAGAAACTATGTTCTTAAGAATCTAAATGTGCCCGAGGTGAGGTTTTTAATGTAATTATCCACTCATCATGTCAGCATGAATCACGTAGCGCGGCCCCTCCTCCTCCACCTGAGCAGCTACCGTCTCACCTGCAGTCTAATCCGACCGTTTGTTTACGACGATGAAAATACTTGAAATTGTACACACACATACAAAAAATCTCCGCTCTCGCTTATAAAAGCTCCGACTTGTCCTCTTTCTCCACATTTGATTAGCTTTAATTTCACCGGGCTCTGATCACACACACGGACGCGTCGCAACAGGCACGGCTGCTTCAAAAAATACCTCAGAAAAGCCCAAGGGGAAATAAGTGCGGTGCACCTTCATGTGGCTGTGGAGCCACAAGTGGGCGATAAAATATAAAGAAACAGCACAGAGACAGATGGAAGTCTGTTACGGTCTACGACAATGAAAAAGATCATAAGAAGCAGAGGGTTTGTTTATGGATTGTTTTTGGTCATATTGTCCAGCCCTAAGAGTTTTTCCAGTAAAGATGAGTGTTGAGCATTGATAGATTATTTGGATAGAAAGACTACTAGTTAGCTAGATAGAAAGACAGCTAGCTAGTTAGACGGAAAGACTGCTAGTTAGCTAGAGACGGTTAGCTATTTTAAAGACCGCAAGCTTGCTAGCTAGAAAGAAATAGAAGATATGAGATAAAAATAAATATGTGTAAAGAAAAATAGAACATAAAATACAATGGAAAAACATATTACACTAAAATATAATATTACCATAAGTGCACAAATGTAAGGACATACACCACATTTACACAAGGAATAAGGATATATAATGTAGTAAGAATTTTGAATGCAACTGGCTAGTGCAAAGGTTTGCATGTTTGAGCTGAAGTTATGAATAAGTACAGGATCAGGATAAAACTGGATCAATGTCATGATCTTCTCTCTCAATCATTTCATTTCACCCCAGCTCACCAGCCCCTCCTTCTCATCACCTTCCAGCCACTCCCTCCTCATCAGCCACTCCCTCCTCATCAGCTCAACTCCACTCACCTGTTCACAGCAGCTGCACCTGATCACTAATCAGCCCACTATATATACTCCTCTCAACCATGCGCTCACTGCCAGATTGTTCTATGTTGCCAGTACTAGTCTGTCCCGCGTTTTTCAGATTGGTTCCCCAGTACCGACCCTGCCTGTCCCCGACCTGCCTGCTCTGTCTCTACCCCGGTGATCTACTCTGCATTCTGCGAATGTGAAGAGTGAGGTGACGGACAGATAATCCACAGACAGTTAACCACCCACAGTCCTGGCTGCTGAAGAACAAGCTTCTGCTCTCCAGGAAAACCATTCCTGAGCTGATCCCCAGCAGGGAGTCTCATTCTCAGTCTGCACTGCTGCTCAAACAGCAGCAGCAGCGGCAGCAGCCACCTGCTCAGACGACACACTGAGGTCAGGCAGGTGGACATTACTGAAGATAAAAGGTTTTTTATGACAATGTGTTATTCTTGTTTTAATCAGGCCCAAGTGATGAGATGACGAAGGCTGTACAGTCTCTGCTCGGATTATTCATTTACACTTTTATATTTTTACTTTGAGGGCAGCCCATGGTCAAGTGGAAAGGGAAGTTTGCTTGTAACCGGAGGGTTGACAGTTCAAGTCCCAGGTCAAGGTCTGGGGTACCCCTGAGCAAGGAACCCAACTGACCCCAGCTGGGTAGGGGTGCACATCCAGTGATACTGGCCAAAAGTCTGTTTGCAGGCTTCCGACCTTATGCTTTTTATCTTCTCTTTAAGCTAAACAGGAAGTACCGAATACTGATTTCACTGACATGAAGCTTTCAGGGTGTGGTCTACATTTTGTATACTCTGATTGGTGGCCTCTATTTTTACATTACATTACAATGTCATTTAGAAGACGCTTTTATCCAAAGGGAATTGAGTACAACCTGCCATGGGTGGAGTTGAACTTGCGACCATGATGTCTTTTGCACCCAGGGTACCGGTCTTAACCACGGAGCTACCCCACCCCCTCTGTAAGTCATGGTGGTCACTCAACACCCTGACATGCATGGAGAGTGATATGAGTCACTTTGCTGGAACAGCCCCAAACAACCTGTATCAGGCCGTCTTACGACTTACTTACGACACGGATATAATCAATGTAGAACAAATAGGTTTAAAGAGTCATTTATTCCTGATTCAGTGTTAATTTTACGGCTGTATTTATTGATGTGTGACTTTAGCTGTAAACCAGATTACCTTGTGTGCATCATTATAAGATGCCCTGAACCTTGAAGTTCAGGTGTAATCACGATCCAAATGAGACGTGTATGAAGTGGATGAATGAGTGGACTTTGGACAATGAATGAATGATGATTTAGATGGAGATGAATTAGAGATGTGGCCCTGGCTTCTTTTACTCGACACACTAGTGAAAGTTGAATTTTCCAGCTTTTTGTGGTCAGTTATATTTTTTTCTCTGTGTGGTCGCAGGTGGTTCCTCCTGTGCAGCAGCAGCAGCAGCAGCAGCAGCTCACTGAGCTGCAGGTTTGTGGAGAATAAAAGTCACTCCTCGCTGCCTCTTTGAGCTGCCGTCTCCTGCACTGTTGCTTCTCTGTCACGCCACTCCACCACCACCACCGTCCCGTTGAGCCGAGAGGAGACGCTGGTCAGCGGAGGGTGACAGTGTCAGGCTCCAGCAGTGATCGGCCCGTAGAAGGAGCTTCTGCAGCCCATAAAAGGGTTTTTAATCTGGTGTTTTTGGCTTAGGAGCTGCAGTTGATGGTGTGTGTGTGTGTGTGTGTGTGGAGAGAGGTGAGGTAAGGAGCTGGGATGTTCCTGAGGAACAATCAGCAGAAGAGCTTTACTGAACCTCAGCCAATCTTGATAAGTCACGTGAGACTGAGGATTGAACAGTAAGAGTGTTGTTCAATCACCAATCATCAGAGAAAACACTGCAGAGGTAAAAGCATCATGAACATACGCCGTTTTTCCACGACATGGTCTCAGCACGACTCGACTCACCACAGCATGGCATGTTTTTGCTTTTCCATCAGTGACAGAACCTGGTACCTGGTAGCTTTTTTAACTTCCTGCTCTGGCGAGGTTCCAAGCGAGCTGAGCCGATGGAAAAAATGTGACGTCGACAGACTGCCGGTCATTGATTGGTCAGAGAGTGTCATCACCGAACTGAAGAGTCACGAGCACGACATCCGACACAAGAATCAAAACCGAACAATTCTCTTGAATTGCCATCAGGGGGCAGAACCTACAGCCCTGTCTCTCACTCACTCATACACTCACAGTTTCCCCTCAAACAGAAACAGGTGTCTGCTCAGACTGTCCTCCAATGAAACGTACATATAGGTCGTATGCAGGAATTACGACCTATGTTTACATTTTCAAAACCAGCGCCCCTAGCGGTTGTATACATAACAGCAACCACTTCCGCCTTAGACGTGGTATCTAGTGGCTTCGCTGATGTCCGCACCGGCAGTCGGCTCAGTGGCGAGAGCACTGCGCCGGAGCACAGTCGACAATGGTCCAATTCCTAACTATACCACCTTTTTAATATTTTTTTTATTTTGACTACCTAACCCTGTCTTTTTTGCCCTAACCCTACCCTCAGTAACATCTGTGCATATTCGAGTTGGAAAATACTAGTAAAAACATACCTTTACGTCACATTCAGGGGTTATAAAAAAACGACCCACAGTCACGGTTTCAGAAAACAACCTATATGTAAGTTTTCAGGGGTTGAAAAAACGACCTATATGTAGTTTCAGTTGGACAGGTCGTGTCTGCTACACTCACGACAAAGGCTCTCTCACACACACTTGGAAGTGAAGAGTGAATGATGGTGAGAATGTCTTACACACTGCACCTTTAACAGGGTCACGTTTCTGGAGAATCTCCAGATGAAAAACAGGAGAGTAGAGTTTTTGTTCCAGTGTTCACACTCATGTTGTCATGTTGACATCCAGTGAAGTTCAGGGAGTGTCTGTCTGTCAGGATTCACCACACCACATTACCACGTTATGTAAATATGTATCCACGGTGCCACGGTGAGTGATCATGTGATGGAGGAGGGAATATGACACCGCAGGCCACACACACACACACACACACATCTGGAAGTGGATCTCCAGTCTACCCACACCTGTCTTGGAGCAGGACGCACGGCTGCGCTCTGCGCTGTGCGCTCTGGAACTCATCCACAGCTTGTCTGCCTGGACTCAGCTCGGCATAACTCGGCTCGGCTCGGCTCGGCTCGGTCAGTGCTGTACCCTCTCGGGCAGTGTGTGTGTGTGTGTGTGTGTGTGACAGCGTCTCCTCTCCAGCCATGTGCAGCTCTGGAGTGCGGACTGCGCCACAATGCTGCGGGACGTGAGCGTGGAGAGAACAGCGCAGAGCTCCGCAGCAGAGAAAACTCCTCCAGTGTCAGTGGATTATTACAGTTATTACAGCGCGGGCTGCTGTGTTCACTCACCTCCATGATCGACAGGACACACACACTCAGTCAAGGTAAGAAGAACACACACGTGTTTATTTTCTACCAAACAAAACTTTCAACAACTTTACCTTTCAAAACAAAAAAACAGCAACATGCTGCTTATAATAAATAACATGACATTATAATAGTGATAATACATGCAATTTAAGATGATTTTCATCATCAATTCGATTAATCGAGGACTTGTTTGGTCCCAAAAATGTCAGAAAATGTTGATAAAAGTTTCATAGACCTAGAAATGATGATGTTTCATTTTGTCCACAAACCAAAATAATAAATAACTTATTATATTTGGGTCTTTTTTGTTATACAGAAAATATTCATATTTAAGAAGCTGTTTTTTTAATTAATTAAGTAATCAATTCATAATGTTCACATTTAGCCAAAGTCACATGAATGTGAGTGACTGCTGCAAAAATGACAGACATTAATTCCATAAAGACTTATTAGTATGTTCAGGTCAAGACACTTATGAGTACTTTTATTTTGAAAGGTCACATGTAGTGGCAGAAAATGTAAAAGTCTTAGTTTCCAGAAAGAATGAAATTCACCACATTCTTCTTATTGTTTTTATTGTTGCAATGCGGAAATACAACTGTATTGTAGTTTCATAGTGGAAAAAAACACACATTAAAATGATGTCACGTGTTGATATGCTGAGGATTAAGTGTTTATTTAAGCATGCAATGGTTTACACATTTAGGAATGATATTATATACGTGTGTATAGTCCGTCTGCATCTTCCAGTACAGACAAAGGCACGTTTATTTATATACAGTAGCACCATTCATTCATTCATTCACCTTTACAGACGTTAAAATATAAAAAGCATTGTGATTAGAAAGAGTAAAACAAGCACGTAAGGAATTAAGCACAGACAAACAACACATGCTTCCTTTTTTAATTTATGGTAGATCACGACTGGAGCTCGCTCTGTTTCTCTTCACTGATGTTTTATTTGTCAGGGAACAAGAATTAGAAAAACTAAGACAGGGACTGTGTGTGTGTGTGTGTGTGTGTCTGGTATTCTTTATGTTGTGGGGACCTAAATCTGTTTACACACTCACATTATGGGGACTTGTCCTTCTTTATGTTGACAAAAATTAACATAAATGACTACATTTTTAGGTGAAAACGTTTTAGGGCACGAGTAAATTATAGTGAAGTCTACAGGAAATGAATACAAGTCAACATAATGTCCTCTGAAGTCATGGAAACCAGACTATGTGTGAGACAGAGAGCAGATTCCAGTGTGGTGGAAGCTGACACTTTGGTTTGGGGACGACACTACAGATAATGATTTGTGTGACGGAGCTGTGGCTCATCGCTGATGTCTATTTCGGGCTCGTCACAGCAATGTGTCGAGGAAATGGTTCACTGTCCACACATGGACAATAGGACTGCGAGACACTGGGAAAAAGCCTTTTTTATCTAAATGTAATCATTCCATATCGATATATATATTTCTATGTGGCTAATAAATAATATCTGGATGTTTTGAGTCTATATCCTGACATAGGAGATATATATGTGGATATAAAGTTGCGCAAAGGTTACTCTAAAATAAAATAATACACTTATAATTATTATTATTACCTTTCATTTCAGAAAATACCTGCTTTATTTCTCCATGTGTTAGAAACAATGACATCGACTGTAAATGTGGTCAAATTCTGCTATAACACAAATAATTACTGTCATCATGTGACTTTATAAAAAACATGTGTGTAATTCTGTGAAATATCATCATGAATGTCTTTATTGTGATGTCATGATGGAATATTGTGTTATAATTTTAGTCTTTTGTCGTATTTGACCGGCATGTAGATGCTCGTTGGCCCCCAGGTCATTTGAGTTTGACGCTCCTGATTTATTTCATTACTTTTGTCAATATAATAAATAAATATGATGATTATCAACACTTCATGTGGTGCAGGTGGTTATATTATATATATATGTGTATATATACAGTATATATATATATATACATACATACATATATGGATGTATATGTATACTTTCTTGGTAAGACTTTGAATCACCTCTCTTTCTCTCTCTTCAGCGTCCTTTAAATTCTGAGCCTGTACATTTTCAATAGATCGAGTAAATGAATAGATGTGGTTCTCGAACATCCATTCACCGCACTCTTATCCCCCTCACTCACCTTTGCTCTGCTTCCTCTGAATGGAACCTGCTGAAAGAGACAAACACAGACAGACAGACAGACTTTTAAAATGTCCTTACCTTGAAATTCTGTCTGAGTTCTGCCTGCACTGGTTTGTCTCAGAGTTTTGTGCAGGTCCTGTGATCGTTCTCTGGTCTCAGTTTTCTCTGCACACACTGGTGTTTTTAATAACTTGTTAGTTTGAAACCTGTTGGACACTTGTGTGATTTCCTAATAAAGTGACCAGTACAACGCAGACACGCGTGCCATTGCATGTATAGACAGATGACGCGTTTGAGCTTAAGTTATCACACACCTGGGATGCTGTCCTTAGACAGCAGGGGGCGTAGTCATCCCCTGCTGTCTGACAAACCTGTATAAAACAGGAAGCACCACACGTCACATGTAACATCACGTGACCTTTCTGAGGAAGAACACAGGAAGTGGTCGAAAACATGTCAAGGTGTTTAAAAATCTTGATTTTCTCTGTCTGACTGAATGAAACTTAAGTATGTAGTAAAGTATGAACTTATTCATTGAAGCAGGGAAGGAAACACGCACAATTTATTCTCCCAGAGAGCTGTGGATCAGGAGGTAGAGGCAGAGGTCATTCAATTTGCTTCTATGAGGGAAAATCCAAACAGTTTTAAATGAAATCAAAACTAAGAGAAGCATAAATACAGACGTTTTACACGGACAACGAGGTTCAGGCAACAGATCATTGGATGACGTTAGAGAAAGATGTCAAAGATGAAGAGGAAATCCTCTTTACGTCCTGACACCCGTCAGATAAATGAAGTTGTCTGGAGCAGAACTGTAACAATCACCAGCAGTCATTTCACTCCTCACATACCGTTCACTGAACCATCGACCTGTCTGTGCAGTTCAGTACGATAACAGTTCATCATGATAAGTCACAGATCAGTGAAGTTATCCCTCCTTCAGTCTGACAGTGAGTTTATTTGAGTTTTGGAGGCTGGAGGACTTCAGAGATGTTGTGTTTTAGTTTTTACTAACCGCCACCAAGAGGCGATGTGTCACAGTCGAGTCCCCGATGTTTGAGTTCAAGTCACCAAAGAAAAGTAGGAATCATGTCAGAGTAAAAATGAAAAAATAAAGAGTTCCCAACAGCACTCTAGCACTTGGCTCTCTGACACGGTCTGTCCAGAATGTGACGGCGGCCTTTCGCCCTAAGTCAGCTGGGATTGGCACCAGCAACCCCCACGACCCTCATGTGGAGGATAAAGAGGTGGAAGATGAGTCAGATGAGTCAGTTGAGATGGGTCTTTATCGGCTAAAAAGTCCAAGTCTGAGTGTCCAATTTTGGAGTCTGAATGCAGTCAATGCTTTAGTCTGAGTCATCAGTGCTTAAGTCTTGAGTCCTGGAGATCCGGACTCGTGTCAGACTTGAGTCCACGTCCTGGCCTTAAGTATAGTTAAACACTGCCAAGAGGTGCGAGTAAATTACATTACATGTCATGTAAATGTGTGAATGACAAAACAGCTTTGAGTGGGCATTAAGACTAGACTGGAGAAACTGTTCCTACAACACTTTATCCAATCAGGAGCCTGAACTCCACACATCATTTAAAATGATGTCAGATATGTCAATAAACAACTCATCGTCATTAATGTAGGGATATGGACAGAGATTGACCAGTTAGATACTTCTGGATTCTTGCTCATAACTTCAGCACCGTCCGTGACACACAGCATATCATGCCACAACGCCCACTAGTGGCAACAACCAGTAACAGTGAATCCAGAAAACAATAAATATACATTGATTTTAATGTCATCTCAACAGAAAAGTGTAAACAAAGTGATTATCTCTCTCTCTCTCTGCTGACACATTCCCCCCTCTTACATTATGTGAAAAGGAAATTGTATCACGCATCCAATGTTTCCTACTCGTGTTTCTGATGTTGCGACCGCTGGCCAACATTGTCACGTTTACTGGATCGTCTCGCCAGGGTTCAACTCAAACGGATGTGTGGAACGACCGGAGGCATGTTTGCAGTGACGGCAGCTGTAGCTTCTTTGCGGCGCAGCCAGAAAAGGACAGTGTTACTGTTACAAAGCAGGCAGAGCTCAAATATGTCGCAGATGGTTTACAGAGGCAGAGGCAGATGGGAAAACCACTTCCAAGATGTGGGCTGGAGGCAGCCACGTGGAGAATGTAGCCTTTATTTGGGGAAAAACACCAAAAGCAACAACAGCCGTCAGTCATACTGTTTGTCTGAAAACCCAAAACATCACCTTAAAGGCATCTGTCAAAGTAAAATGTAGAATTATGACTCATGTGGACTCATATTCTAACACAAAGAGAAACTGCAGACCGTTGTGGAAGTTTAATGGTTTGACATCACATTAAAGTAACAACATTTATTCTGCGAGGTGAAGTTGTCCAGGGCTGAGTGCTGGCAGCTACTGTTATGCATATTTTTAATTTATACAGGACACGAATGCTCTCGAAAGCAACCAGCAGCAACTAGACGCCAGATCTTCAAGTTTCTTCAGTTCTGAAAGTTGGTGGTGAAACCCAGGAATGGAACCTGAGCAGTAATATCATTTGTTCTAGTGGAAGTGCAGGGAGAGAGAGTTCCATAGAAGGAAGATCTTCTTAGCTTATTTCATCTCTTGGAGAGAAAATGCACCATCAGTATAAGCTGTGTCTCATTTCAGAGGCTGCCTCCTTCAGAGGAGCTGCAACCCACAAATGCGTCCGTCCATCCCTAAATAGCAAAGGTTCCAAATGGTGGAATATTCATGGATCAGCCTGTCCCCAATATTCATTGCACCTTGGAGTTTTGGAAGGAGACACATGATTAAGACATCTGAAGATCAGACATCAACACTTTAAGTGTCAGGCTTACGTACAGTAAAAAGTCACGTGCCGTTAGTGATCTGTACCACGTTCACCTGCATCTCTGTTGCTAAGCGACGGTGGAAACACAACATGGAAATCCTAGACCCAGATAGTTTCATTCCGGTTCAGCCTTAAAGGTCTACACAGCCGTACAAATGTCACCCACCTTTGTTAGGGTTCAGAGCTAATGTTAGCATGTACAGCTGTTTATATTTTGAGGCATGATTCACTCGATGACACTTTTTTATTCTACAAACTTCTTAATGTGATTGAACTCATTGGAACTGTTTCAAACTGGGTTCAATCTTGTCTTAGTGAAAGATTAGGTTTTTCTCTGAGCTATAGATTGCATTGTGGTGTACCACAGGGATCCATTTTCTTTCTTCTTTCACTCTTTACATGCTGCCTCTTGGTGATGTCATCAGGAGACATGGCATCAATTTCCATAGTTACGCTGATGACACACAGCTTTACATTGCCCAACATCCCGGGGCCGATTCATGCCTTAAACAGTTTTTTAGACATCAAGTCTTGGGTGGCAGAGAATTTTCTTGGTTTTAATTATCAGCACTGGAGCCCACAGAGACCAAGTGAATTAAAATCCTTGATTCATTCATGCTTTTATCACTTGTAGAATGGATGATTGCAACGATCTTCTTTCTGGTCTTGCCACCAAAAAAGTGTATGTCAACTTCAATTTAAGCTCTATACTCACCGTATTTGGCCAAAACACTATTGATTGAACTTTGGTGTACCACAGGGATTCATTTTAGGCTCTCTGCTTTTAATCTCAACATCTTGGTGATGTCATCAGGAGACATGGCATCAATTTTCATAGCTACGCTGATGACACACAGCTTTGCATTGCCATGTATCCTGACAACCCGGGGGCCGATTGAGGCCCTCTTTAACAGTGTCTGGAGTCCAAAACTGCAAGCCCTAGCCTTTAATCCAAATAACCAAGTTAAAAATCTGGGAGTTATTTCGATCCACATATTAGAAATGTTCCTAAAATAGTTTTTTATTACCTTAAGAACATTGCCTGTATATGAAACTTGGATTCAAGCTTCTATCACTGGTATAATTGATTATTTCAATGCTCTTCTTTTTGTTCCACCCCCTGAAAAGTACTGGTCAACTTCAGTAGTTAGTCACAAAGGTTTCTTCTTAAGGGTTTCCTCATCTGGAGCAGAATTCGGAAGCTCTAACTTTCCCTGTAGGCCAAAATACTTCTTCCTTGTTGACTGCTTTATAAAACCAACATCTGTAGAAGTGTTTACTAGACACATTTTGTACACAACAGTAATTCGTAACTGTAATTAGTGCGCCGTGACGGTGACTAAGCATGGACAATAACAGGGTCCTGGAACTAGGTTAGCGAAATGGAATGCAGTCATTAGTAAATTACACCGGTGCTTTTCCTGCTATCACATGTCAAAGTGTTTATTATTACTCTTGTATTGTCAATCTTTTAAATCATGAAGGTTTACTGGCTCAGACCAGTTATTTTTATGAGGATTATGTCACTGTCATATAAAGTGTAGAGGAAAGGCTGACAGGAAGAGAGAGACATCTTTGGTATATGAGGTATTTGAGTCTATAAAAAGCAGCGCGATAATAGTGAAAGAAGTTGCTCGAGTTGTCTGTTTGTGTGAGTGTGTTCAGGAATAGCACAGGTATATAAGTATAGGTGTTTGATAGCAGCTGACAGAAGTGTATACTAGACCCCATGGTTCTCAAACTGCGGTCTGTGTTCCACCAGTGGTACACAAGCTTCCTCTGTGGAGGAAAATCAGAAATACTGTTCTACTGTATATACCAGTGTGTGAAGTATACAATATGTGAAGATGATGAGAGAGCAAATTATCTTGCTATGAGAACCACTCTTCTAGTCTGACACATAAATTAGGCAAACTAGTCTCTTAGTCGACTGTTTTCATCATAAAAGTAAAGATAGTGGAGGTGGATCGCCGCCATAAGACATGATTAAATCGGGCAGAAGAAGAAGAAGGCAAATGCACACAACTTTCCAGGATTTCAAGGACCCATGGGAATCCTGGGTACCGCTGCATACTAGTAGTGAATTCCAGGATCTGGTACCTGTCTGATTTAAACCAATGCCAGCGCTGCAGTGCTCTGCTTTTCTCTCTGTGTCCTCAGGCCATGATTTGGATCCAACATGAAACTCTGTCTCGCCCTCACCTTTCTAGTCTCTTTTCAAAACTCATCTCATATCTTTCCAGAGATTGTGATCATTCTCTGTACTTGCTTGCTTCACTGCACGTAAGTGAACATCATATTTCACAACCTGAACGGCGTGCCAAACGAAATAAATATCTAATAATGAATAGGTTACCTGCTTCCCGTTGCTGTTTTCCCCTCGTTTGTACATTGCTTTTTAAATAATAAAACAAACCTAAATAGGAGATTAGTGAGTTGGGAATGATGTTGGCGATCTTATCGACAGCTTACCCAGAGTAAAGTACACTCTGAACCAGGATAGAGGCAGATATGTATCTGCAGTGTGTTCACTGGGTGTGTATTTCATCTTCAGTGTAATGTAAGCGGTTATTATCAGCCGCTAAATGTTGTAGAAGGCTTAAGCCTGCAAGCAAAAGATATCCTTGTAAGCTTGTTCGGCTCCAGCAACACGAAGATGTAGGCCTGATGGACAAAGGTGTTTTTGTAACCAGAGCTGACCTGCTTACAGTGTCAGGCACACTGTACGGCACAAGATATTTTGTTTAGAACCCACATTCTGAACACATATTCTGATCAAGCATCATTATTGTGTTGAGCTAACCTGGCTAACAGCCTTTCCAGACACACCTTCGTACCTCTGTACGGAATTTGGATGGACCTACAGTACAAGCAATCAGACTAATGATCCAGATGACAAATGATCTCACCAGAAAATGACTTTGGTAGAAGTTGAAGTCACTTTTTTATAATATTGCTATTAATAAAGGTCTTAAAGTATATGACGTTTACTGTACTTAGTTAGAATTGAGTGACAGTAGCTCAAAGACAATAAAAATGTTTTTAAACAAGTGAATGTCCGAACTGTAGTGTCAAGACTAGAAAAGTGCTATTTAAATACACACTTTCGGAAGTCTTTCAGAAGTCTTTACCAACTTCTGATTTTATTTAGTAGCAACAAAGAGAGTTATGGGAAATGTAGTGGAGTAAAAGCAAACGTTGCTGTCAATATAAATAAAGTAAAGTAATACAGTAAAGTATAGATATGTGAATTTTGTACTTAAGTACAGTCACAAAGTATTTTGCGTATCAGCGACATCTTAAGAATGACTTTTGTCATGTTTATGTAAAGAATGTATAGACAGGTAAAGTTCTACACAGATCCAACATATAGAAATCTGGAGAGAGAAGTTGTTTGATTGAAAGACAAAAGACAAGAAACACTTTGTGAACTCTGTTTTTTAAAAGGTGTCTATATAAATATAAAGTAGTAGATGACATGTGCACCGGCATAGATCCAGACAGTGTACGAACAGCTCCCTGTGATTAGGATTGAGCAACAGTTTGATCTTTGTCGGGTGAAGTTCAATCAGATTGAACTGTTTCTGGAAGAAAACTGTGTTTGGAAAAAAACTTCCACCAAAATCTTTTGGGCATCATCGCGCGTTTCGTTTCCTTCTTCATAAGTGGATTTATTTATGTCGGTTAGATTTGATTTCACAGTTGCCGACAGCAGAGTCACAAAGGAATGATCGCAATCTCTGCCAATCATTTACGCTGGAACAGAGAACCTTTTTTGGCTTGAACTTGTCGTAATGATGATTAAACTGATATCACGGTGTAAGGGTGATGGAAAAACAACACTATTCAGGTTTATATTGATCCTCTATTAGCCTTGATTTCTAATGTCAGGTCAAAATCAAGTGATCTGATATTGGAAAGAAATAAAATGTAAAATCAGATACAATCCAGAAATCCTTTATATCTCATGTTTCACTTTGCAGAGCCCAACATTGGGCAGCCTTGCATTAGACCATCATTGTCAGCATCTCAGTCTTGGATTCCATGGATTCATGGGTTCCTTGTGCCTGGAGGTTAGGATTTAGTGTCCAGTTCATGACAGGCAGACACAACCACAGGTGTCACAGGAGAACACAGACAAAGGGGGTCAGGTTTTGTCCCGATGTTGTTGCCGTTGCTTTCTCAGTAAAACTCTTGGTTCCACGTCTGTTAACCGCTCAAACTACAGGATAATCTGTTAAAATCAGCTTTAATCTCGAAAGAGAGACAATCATAATTTAGGATAAGACACAAACTAGGTGCGTTTCAAGGTTCCCTCACTAGATACCAAGACTTACTCACTACACGCTGCGATGATGCCTCACTGTTCAGATTGTCAGGCATCGTCTCAGTTCTCCTCGGATCTGAGCTCAATAAAATCTTTCAACTTAACTCATCACTGACTCCAGAGGTTCCAGCATTGGTCGTCTCAGCTGATTAATCAAAATCTCCGTAACACTGGCAATTGGGGACCAAAATCTGGCCACTTGTCCTACAGTGTGGAGCTTCATAGAGGAAGCTTGCGTACCACTAGTGCCACAGTTTGAGAACCGTACTGTCCTGCACAGTATGTAGGACAGGCAAACATGTCAGTCTGAGTTAAACTTCACCGTTTCCGTGTGTTTAGATTGTCTTCACTCTGTTCTAAACAGTAGTAGCTGCAGTCACGCTTGACATCAGTGTGTCGTTACAGACTATCATTAACACACACACACACACACACACACAGTCAGTGTTGTGTAACCTGATCCGACCGTGTCCTTCTTCCATTACTGTCCATCCATGTCTGCTTCACCACAGACTGAGCTGTCTGTTGTCCCTCTTCTTCTTCTTCTTCTTCTTCCTCTTCTTCTTCGTCCTGCTGCTGCTGGAGCTTCAGGTGATTTATGGACGTTATCCCTCACAGCAGAAGTTTCCTGTTACTGTGCGGAAACTTGCTTTTTAATCTCGTCTCATTACGAGGCACAGAGTGAACTTGAAAGCAGCATCTCGGTGACTTTATGATGCTATAAAATGTTCTATTAAGTGTATTAAATATTTTTGGTTCAGGTCCCAGATCCTCTCATGGACGCTGTAAGCCTGGCTGCTTTTTACTGGCCCTGTTTTAAGGTGCATTCATGGGTCACTTATCAAGAGAACTCTCTCCAGTAGATCCAGGAGTTTAAAACTTTCCTTTACAGCTTTCCTGTTTTTCTTTATTTTGGATTGCTAACATGGATTGGTCAGAATTTAAATCATGTTTTTAAAACTTTCAAAACGTCACAGTGGATGAAATCAGCTGTTTTCATACGAAATGCATTCAGTGACCATCACACATAACTGTTCAAAACACATTAAAAAATTTAAACTTGTGCGGTAACTGTATAAAAATAAGAAATTAAATCATAATTTGAAACACAGCTCATTGAAATACTAACATTACAATCTAAATGTTGCCTGCACATCAATGCGATAAAATATCTTTTTCAAATTATTACAGCTCTTAAGTGCGTTTTCTTTCATTCAAACCCTTAATATTGCACAAGTGAATACTTAAATGCAAGGATATAGAAAAATAAAGGGTGTTTAGATTCATTCTTGTTACATTTACTGTAGTCAATAGTTATTTTGAATTCTATAATAAAATATTGATTCATTAGAAAGAAATTCATGTTGTTAGTGGTGTGTTTTTTAAAGGCCCAGCGTGTGAAATTAATTCATTTTAGTATTATACGAGATACGATCATGGTCAAAATCACTGGATCACGTTTGGAAAGTGGAACATTTCCAAAAATATAAAAATCAGCAATTTTTCTTCTTTATGGGAGAAGAATAATTGTTATAAAGTTGGAGAATTATGTCTTTTTAATCAAGCTGCAACATGCAACTTCACCAATGAGTTTAAATTGAGACGTGTACAAAGTGTAGTGGATGATCTAAGTGTCTTTAAGTGGTGAAAGTATCCGTGTTGAAGATAAAGGGAGCGTTCCTATAAATAACATCTCCATAATGGAATGCAGCCATGATCGGTGCATCAGCATCCACTGCTTTGTCCGTGTGGATGTGAAATGAGGAGAATTTGCTGCTCACGCTGAGTCGAGCTGCTGCTGCTCCTCTGTTTACACAAGACACCAGTGGAAACATCGAACCTGGCACTTCCTGTGTTGACCGCCACTCCAAATATTGACAACGCGAACCCTGTGACTTTACTTTAAACTCAGAGTCATAGTGCGTCTTATTTTTAGATTCTGCCTTCACCTCAGAGTGTCGGAGTAAAGCCTGGGCCACACGAGAAGCATAAACGGCGCGTTTTCATTTAGGTTCTCATTTTGTTTATGCTCATAAATAGACTGTTCTGTTCCAGACCAAGTTTAAAAATAGGTTCAAGCATATCACAAAGTACAAAGATGGAGTGTCTCACAGATTATTTATTTACACATGTTGTATTATGTATTATTTATTTTGGTGTTTTTGTTTAAACAGTATATACAGCGAGTCGTGAAGAATTTCTATTTTTTAAACTGTATTATGTTCACATTTATTTATTCATTTATTCATTCATTCATTCAGTCAGTCAGTCACTCTGAAGCTCTTGTACAGGACAGTATGTGTGAACACAGAGAGAACAAGAGAGATGCAAAACAAGCAAAGGGCTGAAAAACCACATGAGAGGAGGCGCAACGCAAATACAACACGATCACTTTAGGAATATGCAAAGGCTTTTCATGTATGTCCTCAGGTTTGCACATTAAACCATACATGATCCAGACGTACAGTATAGACACGTATATATATACTGTATATATATATATATATATATATATATACATATATATATGATGCTGTTGTCTTTATTTATGAAGGGCCCGAACCACGAATGGCAGGGTCTGAAATGGCCTATTGTTACCCCTCAGATTATTATTATATCCGTGTCTTTGTGGTAATTTTTGAGGGAAAAATGAAAACAGTGCATAAAAACTCTTGAAACTTCAGGTCAGGTCTGGCAAAAATGCGATATTGGCATAGTTCCCAGAGCTGTGCCTTGCTCAAGGGCTCTATAGTGCCCCCTAAAGTGAAAAGAGAGGCAAAATTGAGTTCCACCAAATTACCCGAAACTTGGTGGAAAGATGTTATAGACCAAGACGAACAAAAAAGTCGACCGTAACCGTGACCTCAACTCAACAGGAAGTCGGCCATTTGGAATTTTGGCGATTATGTTATGTAAGTTTGACAAATTTATGGATTGTCAAACTTAACTTTGTACAGAAGTCTGTCTCTGTTGTTGTTTTTTATGTACAGAACCTTGAATCTGCATCATTGAACGCAAGTCAAATGAAACCAGACGTTGAAAACTGTCCTCACGTTGAGAATTATTCAGGATTTAAGATTCAAAACAAACACTTAAGACTTAGGAACAACGGTTCGCTCTTTGTAGGGAGAATAAAATGAAGATTTGATTTTTAGGGACAGGAGTTGCTATAGCAACTATAGTTTCCAACCATCAGTTAATACAGTCTGTTTTATGGTAACTTTGCATTGTCCACATCAGATAAACTATATAAATAAAACAAAATAGATAAAGTATCATATGGAATCAGCAACTTATTATAACAGAATGGACGAATTCACTCATTCATTCATTTATTTTACTCGGAAGTAGACACTGAGATTCAAATGTCTTTTTACAAGCGAGACGACAACAAAATGGCACCACAAAACAAAAATAATCAGACAGTAAAACAAAGGATAATGTAGTTTAGCAGTTTCAGTTTAAGTTAAGTTCCGTGTGAGATTATGAACGTCTAACTCTCGTCTGAGCTGATGACGCCCCTGACCCTCTCTCCTCAGACACTGCACCACTTTTAAATTAAATGCGTGTTTCTCTGAAGAAACATCAGAGTGATTTGTGTGTGTGTGTGTGTGTGTCCCTGAGTTTCCATGAAACACCGCGGTAAACAGAACATGAATCATGTGTCAAACTCATGTTTGGTGGACGTTTTAACAAAAGCGAAAATGTACCTGGTGATTAAAGAATGAAAGAAAACTGGAATTCCTTCCCCCCCTGGTGGAACGACTGCGAGGCATTTTTTTTAAAAGAATGATCCGACTCCGGAATGAAATATAATTTTCTTTATTATTGTTATTATAATTTATTTATTATACGACTGTCTCTTTCAGATGGAAAAACCTGGTGGAGGCGGGAGGCGTCGAGAACCCGGCATCACCTGAAGAACTGGAAGGTGAGTCTGGTTTTCTTTTCAGCTGACCTCAGTTCACTGGATCATAACTGGATTTTGCACCAAGCCACACAGTGATGAAGTGGCTAGCACTGATGCCTCACAGACAGAAGGGACTGGATTCATGTTCTCCTCATGTGCGCATGGGTTTTCTCCAGGTTCTCCTGGTTCTTCCCACAGTCCAAAAACATTCAGAGGTTAAGAGGACACTCTAAATGGACCTAAGTTTGAATGTGAGAGTGGATGGTTGTTCGTCTCTGTATGTTGACAATGAATGAATGAATGGATGAGACTGCAATCTTCTTACATGCTAACCGAACCTACCGGAAATGATAAATTGTGACCCTTCTCTGCCATCTTTTTGGTATATTTTTTTATATTTTACAATTTTTTTGTAACCCCTCACGACTTTTGAGGGCTGTCATCCCATCATGCAACAGGAATCAAAACGACGCCATTTTGGCAAATCCATAGAAGCACACAAATACACCAGGCAACACATATGTCAAGCAACTTGTCTCTACACAGGCTGTATTCATAAAAAAAAGTCAAGATGGTGGACAGCTGTGGCCAGGACAAGAGACGGCGCTGGCAACGCTCATTTCAGTCGAAGATTTTCCTGCCAACATGGTGGAGTAAACAAACTGAGTCATGAAACGTCTACAGGACCCTGGCAGAGCTGTGATTGAGTCATCAGATAGCAGCTTTCAGATACTGTGTCTATCAGAGAAAACGCTCTTCAGTCATGTGTCCGGCAACCGGCAGACTCCTCACTGAGGCTTTTACTCATCATCAATGAACAAATGTCTGAGACTCGGGAGGAAAGTAGGCCAGTAGGATTTGCTGGCAGACTGTCAAAGTATATGTTTCACTCCCAGTCAGTTTCCACTACACTGCCCATTCGATCTGGGCTCTAAGTTCCTACCAGACACCGCAGAGAAACTCATCCCATAAGTGATGTTAAAATATTAACCCCACCTGCGCAGTGGGAAAGTGTCGCGTGTCAATTAAGTAATTAAAGCGGTGCAGGTGTCACTTGAAGGTAGCGAGAGGAGGCCTCTACTGAGGAACCTTCAAAGATCTGATGGAGCAGGATGGATCAGTTTACCCAAGGCAGCTTTCAGTTTCCAAATGTATGTAACACTGTATATCACTAATTCAATGCAACAAATACTTAAATCCTAGTGGTACGGCTCAGTGGAGAGCAGAGTCTGTTTGAGTTTCCATCCAAGTGGGGTCAGCAGGTCATAGTCTTCTGCTCTCCAGTGAAATACAGTAGCTTATATACTGTATTGTTGAATGGATGAGGATTTGTCCACTTGTGGCGGCGTATTTGAAAGAAGACGGACAGAATCATCCGATTTTCTCTGTGAAGCCAATCAGGAAGTAAGAGTATGGTGAAGAGCCACCAGGGGTTGTTAACCTTGAGAGATAGTGGTTTTTGTCGATTACTTTGTTGAATCAGGTAGCAGAACTTCATATACATCTATATTGTTGTGTGGTGTTGCCCTGCCAGTGGTTCTTACTATATTTCAGATGGGACAGACACTGCTCTGCTAACTCCCAATAACTACCTCCAACACCAAGTGTTCTACTTTTACCAAAGTAACTGTGTGTTCCTTTGTACCGTCAGGTGATGTTGTGGGTGATGGCGTCATTGCTGACCCTGGTGGACGATGTTTTTTCTGACGAGGACAGTAAGGAAGCTCAGTCGGACGTCCAGCGTGTCCTCAGGCAGCCGTCCTGGTCTCGGACAGAGGACATGGGACAGGACAGCAATGTCCACATACCCTGGCCCGATGACTTTGGTAAGTTATTGAATTTCTTTTGTTTTTTGTAGATGACGGAAAACCATCATTCTGTCGGCAACAACCTTCCTGAAACTGCACTTTTTATTCATTCATTTGAAAACGTGAAAATGTGTGAATGTTTTTTTTGAGCCCTTTGTTGATTTGTTGAGTCACCATTTGGGACAGAAAATACAGCTCTTACCTACCTACCATGTACCTATCTACAACAAATTCTGGTAGAGTTTGAACTCATCTGTTCTCACTGAGTACTTTAATAGGAGCGACTGTTCACCTGAGAGCAGAATGTGTATCCTGTAGATCCTGCACCAACAGGTCAGGAGCTTTAGTTTATGTTCACATGAAACATCAGAATTGTAGAGACTTTGTTCATTCAGGACAAAATGTAAATAAATGTCAGGTCTGGACTTTCTGAAGATGCTGAACTTCTGAGGTTTTCACAGACACAACAGAACAGACTCTTGATGGGTTTGTTTTTCTTGCTTAAAATGGAGCCAGAAACGTTTCTAAGATCAAGCAAAAGTGCATCTAAAGATCTTTGATTTTAAACAATTGTGTAGAGTGAAACTACTGGTCATTAAGTTAGGGATATCTGTCTTTAACACTTTGATATGCAGGCTGGAGAAGAACCACTGACTAACCACCGTGCCTGGTGCAATCGTCCTTCTTGTCGTTAATCTAGCAAAAAGTAGATTTTGACATGTCCCAAATGAGTGTTGTGTTGAGTAAAAGAAGCCAGGGCCAGACCTCAAACCCCTTTTGACAGCAGTCTCTGTTTAATTTCTGACAAAAACTTCATAAAACATCACCAGTCAGACACACAAGGAGCTGCTAAACAAATAAAATGATAACAAATTAGACATGAAAACATACTGAATTAGCATTGTAGACTACAGATGGAAATTAGTAGTGAGAATGATAAAAAAAATGTTTATTTAATTAAATAAAAAACATGTGTGCCAGGTAAAACCAGGATTTAAACTTGCAAAGGAGGACAAAATCACCAAGGACAACATGGAAGTGTGTTATTTAGTAGCTTTTATAAACTTAAAGCTATATAAAACCCAGTGGTTGTGGCTTCCTGTTCCATTAGCACATACAGTATAAACGACCAGGCCTCAATAAACTCCTCGTTTTCACTCATCTGTCTTTGTAACATTACTCTGAAAACAGCGCTTCATAAATCTGAGGCGAGGGCCGTAACAGATCAGCCTGTGCCTCCTGGATGACTAATATAGCGTCTGGAAATTTGCCTGGTAGTTTTCAACACTGAGCATGGCCTTGGTCAATGGAGCTCGGGCCCCCGGTGCACAACAGGGTAAAAATAATCAATCCAGTGTGCAGGTTCCTGTCATGCATCACAGTCGAGCAGAGAAGTAAGATGAACGGCCGTGGACTCGCTGCCTGTTTATTCTACCACGCTGGTATGTAGCCAAACCACACTTGACTCTCTTTAAAGATAAATGACAGTTTGTAATAACGCAAAATTCACCCAAAATAAATAAAAATGACCCCCACCCGACGCTGCACCATTACTGCAGAGTGAAGAATGTGTCTGATCAGAACAGTTTGGACCATTTATAATGTTTTTTTCTTGTTAATTGTATTAAAAACAGAGAATAAATGAGAGTAAATTAGCTGTGGATCCTGTGTGAGC
The DNA here is from genome assembly GCF_958295425.1 of Solea solea. NCBI lineage: Eukaryota > Metazoa > Chordata > Actinopteri > Pleuronectiformes > Soleidae > Solea > Solea solea. The sequence goes on along the minus strand of NC_081142.1, from coordinate 22,794,108 downwards.
AGTAACACCTGCGTCTCTACATCTTCTTTTCTGTTTTTCGGTGTATTTGTTAGAGCGCCACATACAGGCCTGGCATATGTACTACAAGTCATTCTCTGCATGAAGTCATGTCTTTAAAACGACGCTGTGTTTACAGAAAAAACGTTTGAAGAGTTGAAAAGAGAAGGAGATCGTATAGGGAAAGTTCTGTTTCTGTGTGGAGAAGACCTCCCCATAATGTTTATGTGTTTTTCAAACACACTTGAGATAAAACACTCATCCATTCATTCATTCATTCATCCATTCATTGTCGACCACTTTATCCTCCACATGAGCTTGTGGAGTATTATGGGTGCAGCGACAGCGGCGCGCTCGAATTCATTTGGAACAAATTCGTACGATCATCATTCCCAAAGCATTACAGGTGGGCCATGAAAGGTCATTAAATATAGATACGTTTTAAACTCCTCTACGATAGAGGTTTAAAAATATTTATATATATATATATATATATATAAGGAATAAATAAAAGCCATGGTGTTGAAATGATGTGTTATTTTTCTGTTATCTGACCCAGTATAGCAGGAATAGCAGATATTTTACTTCATAAAACTTGACAGACAGACAAAGAACAAAGAACGTAAAGAGCAGTGTAGGGCTTTTATTTGCTTTGAAGGAAGTGACTTTGACGTCGACATTTTGTCAATTTAGTAAAAAGAATTTACAATCCCAACCTCTTCTGTTGTTGTGGGAATGAGACTTCTATCTCAGGTCCACTGTCTGATGATCGAATAACACATTTATCTCTGGAAATTAGTCAAGAGAATTGATGTCAGAGAATTATTCAGATTTCACAGAGGGCCCCGGCACAGAAACAAATTACAGACCATCAGCATCCCCCCCCTCCCCATTTTTTTTTAATGTCAGCATTATCGTGGGAGTTAGCTTTGTTTTACTCGTGTATGTGATCGGACATGTCTTCTCGTCTTCTCCCCCCGAGCACAGAGGCTGCACTGATACTGATGCATGTTCTGCAGAGAGTGTGAATCAGTGACTTTATCTTTGCGATGCTTTGGGGCAAACCAAACTTTTTGTGTCACACTCTGTGTCTTTTCACTGTATGAATATTTCCGATCACACAAAGGCTACACTCCCTTTCTAAGTATACAGTTAGACATCATTGCTCAGTTCACTTACAACGTGGAATAGTTGTATAATTACATGAAATAATGCAGATCCATGTGGCGTGTTTTAACACGGCTGGATATGTGAAGGAGAAGTGCCCGCTTCTCTTTGCCTGAGGAATATTTCTGTGCATTTTTCTCATCTTTTCTTCCACATGATTACAAGTTTTCTTTTTCGTAAACATGGAGGCATGAACTGACATGCACCCCTGTGCTACTGTAAATGAGCCTTCTGTGCTGGTAATAAGCATTCCACCAGGAAAATATTATGTGGAAGCATTAAGAGAAAGCGCCAGGCAGGGCCCTCCCCCAGGTCAGGAAGTTAAAAAAAATCATTCCAGGACCTGGATGGGGTCTGTATAGGCGGGTTGGTAACTCTTGTTTGAAATGTTCCTGGCAACTAAAAGAATACAAGCTGAGCTCGTGCTGGAGTTCCTCCAGCTGCTCATAATGACGCCTCACAGTGGCAGCACTCAGCTGATAATTTCACTCCCACTTTCAGCGCCCATATCTGCTTTTAATTTAGCCACACATGCTCTCCCGGTGCTCTCGTCTCCACTCTAATCCACTACATAAACTTTAGTGTGAGAATGTTTTCACTTTGCAGCCTCTGAAGGCCAGAGTAGACATCTGGACCTGTTCTCTCACCACCACCGTCCTCATAAATGACTACACAGAAGTCCTGGAAGCAACGTTCACTCCCTTCTCCGCGAAACAGTGACACAAACAGAGTCGTGTGGTCATGACAACAGAGAGGAGAGGCACACAAAAACATGAAGGGTACATGAATGAATCGGTAGCGTAGGTGGTTGCGTGAGTACGGAAGCCGAGAGCAGTCATCTGGTTATCTAGAGATCGTGGAATAATTATTTTGTAATCGTGGGACAAGGCTCGTTCTCTCATGAGGATGTAATAGATCTGTCTGGACAGAAATATCCGATTGCCAATTCTGATTTTCAGTCAGATCGGCAGATTTTAATACTGCATACGTGTTTTCTGGTTGTATTCTCATAAATAGATTGGGAAATAATTATATATGGTCATTATAGCATTGCTAAAACAACTTATCTAATGGTGCGTTTTACCTTTTTTTTGTAAAGCTGTCATCAGTGAAATCCTGTGTTAAATGGCTCTTTATTCTGTTGCCTATTTAAGGTAAAACAAAAAGTTGTATAGCGTTGCTTTACCAATGTAAATTGATGCTGTTGCATCGAACTCACTGTCTTCTACGTTTTTTTTTCCATTATACAATTCTAGCACTACTCGGCTCTGCTCGACTAAACTCTAATCAGGCACGTGGTCTTCCATTTTGCTCGAAACTGCCATGACAAAAAAAGCACCAGGCACCAGGTTCTGTTCCTAATGGAAAAGCCCAAAAAACAAGTAGAGTCAAGCCAAGTATAATGGAAAAGCCCCATGTCATAGAAGTCAAAAACGTAATATTGGAATGAATCAAGATACTGATGTTGTATGTTTCTCTTACCTTGTAGAAGAGTGGTCACTGATGCAAGAAGAGGAATTCCAGCAGGGCAGATGGCGGCGTTCTGCCCGGGACCCGAACTCACCCAGAACATCAAGGCGGAACCGAAAGAAGACCAAGAGCAGCCGCGACTGCCATTTGGAGAGGAAGGAAATGCGGGTGCGAGATCTTGGCCTTGGGTATGATTCCGACGAGATAGTCCTCTTTAAGTACTGTGTTGGCACGTGCCACAGCTCCCGCAGGAACTATGACCTGGCCCTCAAGACTCTGATGGACAACGGGAGCATCTCTGGCAAAAAGGTCATCGGTCACCCCTGCTGTCGGCCTACTCGCTATGAGACTGTGTCCTTCATGGACGCGCAGACTTCCTGGCAGACGATTAAGTGGCTCTCGGCGGCCAACTGCAGCTGTGTGGGCTGATGACACAGAGCGGTGACGATCTGCAATGCACTAACGCAGACAAGCTCTGGTGTGAAAGAGCAGGATGTTGAGAGGCTCTGCGTCTTCACTGGATCACCTGGTTCCTGTGGTCTGAGGTTCACGCCTGTGAGTGCCGGGTCCAGGGCCTTCCCTCCGCTCACAGCTTGGCAGTGGTTCATGGAGGTTCACGTACCTTCAGACAGAGCCTGATGGCACCAGCAGGCTATGTGGATGTGTGCCTTCAACCTGAGGAAGTGGAAGGTTTGTCTCAATTTCACCAGCAATAAGCATAAGAGGAGGAGGAGAGCTCCAGCACGGTTACACGTCATAGTGTATCACGTTTTATGTCCGACACTCAACTTGCTGAAGGTCAGGTCATGCAGTTCCCTTCTGGCGACCATGTTTGAGACAGAAGCTCAGAGTACAGTGTGGTTAATGACTCAGCAGAACTCAAGATGGTTGATTTTGTGTTATTCCGTATTTATACTCTGTTACACAACACTATTTGGACAAAAAGTGACACTCCACACTTTCCTCTCGTGTCTTGCACCTCCAGAATGTTCTTGCGTCACAGAACTCGTCATATTGTGTAGCACAATATGTTTGGCTGTCATCATGTCTCCATGTAGACGTCTCTTCTTCAAATGTCAGACCAAAACTTCTCCACATCGCTCTCGATTGTTTTGACGGATACATGAACCACCTCCGTTTCACTTTTGTCCTTAATCATTTCCTCTTCTTCATCAAATCCATCCACTTTAAACCAAAATAGCCCAGATGTTTAGTAGACACAAATTAACAACCTTTCGAAAACCTTTCGCTGAAGCATGAATTGAAAACTTTACACTACGTTTGCAAAGTTTTGTGAGCAACAATCATCAAAAGTGTCTTGTGATGGAGTATAAGACGACTAATCAGTTACTATTTACAAATGGTAAAATAGAGCATGTAGGTGCATGTGCATTGAGTTACACGAACATTGGGTTGTCTACCTTTAACATCGGGGAGCTAAATATTTTGGCGATAAACAATATTACCAAAGCCATAAAATTGCTAATTTCATAAAATCTATCTATTCAACCTTTGATGCTGAAAGGTTAATTTGCTGGTAATTTATCAAATATCTGATTAAAGGGCAGTATAAAATAGTGTCTTATAGAAAATTATAATTATGACAGAAGATCTGAGGCTTCATAGTGCAGATTCATGTAGGCTCACTATTTGGCAGTGGTTTTACTCATTTGGGTATACAAATATCTGGCTTGTCGGGAAAATCGAAGCTTGCTTTACTCAAAATAATTCAGCTTTTTCTGCAATTTTCCCCCCCATTGAGAATGAATGGAGACTGACACCACCCTCATCTGCCTTTGAGCACTCATGGGTTGGCATGGCAACCGTGGTAGGATCTCTCATCTGCCTTTGAACCTTTTAACGTTGAGATTAAATGCAGCATTGTGAACACTTTGCACTCGCACATACATACATTATTTGAAAGGTTTAAACATCTTTACAAATTTACAACAAATATAACAACTAATTATAACCCATTTATAAATTCTTTATAAGGGTCGTCTTATTGTATAATAGTGCAGAAGACGCTCACTGCATGTTATAATTTTGTTGCTGAAATATCCAGCATGTATGAAGGGATACATTTGACTTAATGTGTGTTTCACTTATTATTTATTTGAGCCAGTAAATGGAAATGTTAATATTCACCATCCTGCGAAGCGACAAGTCATTATCCAAAGACTCTCTTATCACTTATTGAAGAGTCTGCTCGGGTTGTTTGTGAACCAACAGCTGTTCATTACAGTGAAGAGCTGAAACACCACCAGAGTCCATTCAGTAGCTTCTGTATTCAACGGCAACAGCTGACGAAACGAATGACTAATTCCTTTGTAAACAACAATTTGTACACACAAATAATTCACTCAAGGCAACAGTATAAATTACTCAACAGGTTTCACAGTGTTTATCCTAATACTGCATATATGCCAACTGCAATTCATTTGAATTTATAACATAAATATGAATAATTTCAACTTAACTTACTGAAAATATAGTGTCACAGCAACATATAGCCAGATTTATGATTTCAAATTGAAGATTGAAAGATTTGACAACATAATGAACAGCTAGCCTGCTAGCTAACAGCCATTGTAACCCAATAGCACCCCCAGCAACCATTTTACATACATTACAAATATAAACAGAGGGAAAAAAGTTAGTCTGGAAACCTCTGTTTACATGTCCACCATAAATCAGTCATAGGTGACATCAAAAACAAGTGTCAGTTGACATTTAAATAATGAAATAAGGGACAGAAGTTGACGAGTATGGTTTTGTTTGAATACACAGTGTATTGTTTTAAGGCATTTGTCATAATGATAGCAGTTTTGCAGAGGAATAAAATAGCAGTGACTCAGAAAGTGCACCATCTGTGTTTGGCCAACTGAAAATTCCCTCCGACATAAAGCGCTGAAGGCTTTCGTTGAATCACCACTGACAGGCTTACCCCACGTCTTTTTAAAGGTGACATAGAATGCTTGTATCACACATATATGTTAGTTATGGAGGTCTACTTACATATATTAACATGTTTTCATGATTAAAAACCTCCTAATCGCTGCAAACGAGCCGATCAAAATATCTCCTCACTGACGCTCTCGTCAGCCGCGCTGTTTCAGACCAAACAGTTGCTGTGATTGGCCAGCCAACGAGAGCTTTACAACTGTCCTGTGATTGGCCAGGTACCTGGAAGTGACGTAATAGATAGGCCAGCTCTCAGATACACAGCTCCCCCTCTGGCACGGTGGATGCTCTGCATCTCAGCAGCTACAACGAGAGTAGTTCTTCTTCTTCTGCGCTTGAATGTACGCAACCGGATGTGCCCGGACTAGTGCCCGCACCGGGAGGCGCTACGGTGGTGAGGATTTCTGATGACGACATCAAATTAAGGAAGTGTCGATCCGCTTCACAGAGCCCAGGAAAACAATACAACACTATTTTCTCAGCAGTGGCTGAACTGTTTGTTCTGAAACTTTAGGGTTTCATAAACGAGGTAATGACGCAGATACACACACAAACGCAGCGTTAATTGGAGCTTCCGGTCTATGTCATCTTCAACTTACCATAACGAGTTGTAGCTGCACAGTCTCTTCTTTTTTGCAGGTTTATCCATTGTAGTTTAATTTGGATGTATTTGCGCGTTTACTTACAGTATACTGATCATGTGCGACTGATGCGGGACTCATAGCCCCACCTCGACTCCCAGCGCGAGGTGTGGAGTGTGTCGTGATCAGCACTACTGCTGCTGTTGTTGTATCATTCAGTGGTTAGATCAGCGTAGCAGTCAATAAACGGGACAAGAGAGGGCACGTACGGGACAAATAAATTATGGGACGTCCTGGCTAATACGGGACAGTTGGCAACCCTACATTTAACACGGCTAGAAAACGCTAGCTTGAGCTCCAAAGGCTTGTTGGCTAGTTGGCTTGTTAGCCTCTAGTTAGCATAAACGACAGCTAATATGCCAGATATTCTGTGAAACAAATACAACAGAAGTGCTGTTAACAGTAAAAGAAGCCATGTTTTTATGGAACACAGCGAAATGTCACATGTAGCTGAATTTAGGCAAATTTAAGGAGGTTTTAACTGTAATTGTTTTTCTCATTTACGTCCAGTTGTGCAATTAGAGTGTAATATATCACAGTAAAAAATAAACCACGACACAGACCCCCCAAGAAAGGGCCACTTTTCTTAAATATGACCCAGTTCCCTTGTTTTAACAACGCATAGCCTCCATGATTCACTGGGAATTCTATGAGGGGTGATTAGTGAGATATCTGCAAATTATTTCTGAAGCTGAGGGTCTCGTAGGGCAGCAGACAGTTCAGAGACCAGCAAACCTTTTGTCTTATCCTGTATTATTGTTATTTTTTAATGTCTGTGACCAGGTCCTCCTCCTTTTATCTTCATTAAATGTTTGAAACTCTTGGCAGCAGCAGAGTCAAAGCCATTATATTGATTGTGCTTTTGTATTCTGACATCATACTATAGCACTAGTGTGAACTGATTATTAACTGTATGGTGCTGGTAAGAAAGGATTTCTGCTGCATAAAAGAGCAACAATCAGGGGCCTGTTTTTCTCCTCAGGGCCCCCAAACATTTGCCTGTTTTGTCTCTCCTGACAATGAGCATCTGGCCATGGCATAGGCAACGCATTCATTTAAGAAAATATTTAATAATGTAATTAAAGTCACATATATATATACAGTTTGCTCATGCTCTAATGATGGGAGCAGTGGTGTTATTAATTAGCTTAAACACTGACACTATGTGACTTTTACTGGCTGCCCTTGGCTGCTGCAACTGCTGCGTTAAGTCTGGATTGTTTCACGAGTGTCATAGTTTGCTCTTCATTTGTAAAATATGTTGCTCTGCTGCCAGTAGACTGCTTCATATTTGTGATTGTTCACACGCCGCAAACAACGTACACCTCCTTTCTGTGCACATGCTCTGTAAAACCTGGGTTTGGCACCAGACTATTGTTGGATTTATACATATAATGAGGAGATTTCCTGGACATGGTGAACTAGTTTTGTTTTTTTTAGTGCATCCCCCGGAGCTACTGTGGCTTTACACCGAGCAGAGGGAACAGTTTGTGCTTCTCAAAGTCAATGATCCTTCCTGAGAAAGGTGGATTATTCCAAGTTGGGTCCTACAGCGATGAGGGAAGAGTCCTTACTAACATTCAAAGAAAAACATTAATAGACCAGTCAGCTTGTGGTAGATAAAGATAATAATAATAACAATAATAATAATAATGTTCATTTAATACATTTTGTTCATGCAACTTCAGTCGTACGCATAGTACGAAACTCAAATGACTTGGGGGGCCACTGAGCATCTAGTCTGGTCAGGAGAGGACCGGTCAAGAACTTTTTGGGGATATAATATTAGCTTAAAATTATATGACGATATTCCATTGTGATATCATAAAAACAATATTTGTGACAATATTTCCAGGAAATTTCCCACTAAAATTGTTTTTTTTGATATGGAACTCTATATATAGTTCACAATAATAAACATTTATGATGCAACATCAATCTAATCATTAAAGAAAACACAGAAATAACTTATATAGCGATGAAATTGACCTCTGGTGTAGAGGTTGTGGCTACGTTAGCATCCATGGATTTTCCGGCTTCTCTCTGTCACTCCCAGCTCCAACTTCCGAGTTCCGATATAGATAGAACTTTTATTTGACAACAGAGATAAAAGTGTGAAGTTGCCATGGTGATGATAAGGCGTGAACCACCACCATAAACCCCGAACAGCTAGGTTCGAAACTAAAGTTGCGTTGCTAACCACTAACTCCATTTCTAGCGGTTCGGGCCGCGGTCACGCTCGTTTTAGCACAGCTTGTTTACAACTCTGTCAGTGGACCATAGTAGAATGCCGTCACAAATATAGTCATGACATGAGCCAAACATCACCCTCAATGACAGCCTTTCACCACGTGGACTATTTTCAGAGCGGCCGCGACATGATACGACTCGGTTGACCTGAACTTGAAACAACACGAGTGTGAAAACAGTTAAAATGTCACTGTTGCAGAGCAGAGTGCACGAGCTGCCTACACAGGTTTGCAACGAAGCATCGACACGGTAGCATTGACCGCTACTAAGATAACTTTATACGGTGTGAAGTGCAATATAAAGTAATGACTGCAGTAAAAATGTGGTGGTAAATGTGAGGAACAGAGCAGAGTTAAGAGTATTAAACTTGAATAAATTGTTCAGGTTTTTAGAAGGAAAAACTAATTTACGCCACTTGACACAAAAATCACCGAATAAAATCAAAGTCCCTTTAAAGGACCGTTTGGTAAATAAAAGTAAGTTTTTTACTACTTCAGAATGACACTTTTATATTTGTACCAGTAGCAGCTTCAGTTCTTCAGTGGCGGCCATTTTGGACCACCATGTTTTTACAGTAGTCCACGATGGTCGAACTACACATCTTTTGAGTTTTGATGCTAACAAAACGCTACATAGTTTCTCCGAAGAATGTTCACCTGCAAAATGCAACTTCCACACTGAACCTGTAAAATAAAGTGAAGCTTGTGTTGTTTTGTAAAAAAGCTCAGTCTCCGCATCAATTTTCAACAGGAAATGTCAGTGTTTGTTTGTTGAGGAGGTACAAACACTGAAGTAATGGAAAATGACGAAGTAGTGCTAAAACTGTATAATGGAAAATCGCCCTTTGAACCCCATAAGCTCAAATTTGGGTTCTTTAGTTCAGTTTCTATATGAAAAGGCTGTCTGACGGCCAGATAAAGCAGATGTTGTAAACTTAAGCAGGCATAGATTTCATTAGTGGAGCTTTTTGTAGCAGTTAGCTGAAATCTGTTTTTCCATATGTCCCAAATTTCAGTTGGCAGAGCGTGAGTTCAAACTGCCTTCGTATAAAAAATTCAGCACATAATGCAACATTTTTAAATACTGTGGGTTATATTTATATACCCAGATGATGTTGTATGTTGACTCTAAATGATACTACTGCAGTGTCATGTGGATTCAAGGATCAGTTCTACTCATAGTCATTACATTTTTACATGTTTTGCTTCACCTCAGTTTGCCCGGCTGGTCCTCACGTTTATGAGATCTTTATGAAACATGAGGACCACATGTATATCCACATGTATATATATATATATATATAGATTAAAAAAAAATATATATATAAATCTATATATATATAGATATATATATCTATATATATAAAGTATATAGATATACATATATACATATACTGTGGTCCAGCACCAAAAGCAGTTTCAGTTTCCAACCCTTGACTCATTTGACTGGAAAAATTTACAATGGAGTATTGCATTTTTATTTGCCGGGTTATATTGTCCATGTCGGAGATGAGACAGGGTTCATTCAATCTTTTTGTGTCGGCCGCTTTGAAAACTTGACTTAAAAATAGCCGCGTGAAGTATTGGCCTTCTTCCTGCTTTGTGTCATGCGTCTCTGACGAGTACTTTACACGTAACACTGAGATATCAAAGCACCTCTTTGGCTTTTTTATGAGTACAGTTGGTTCGGCCTCACGCTATTCAGCTCACTGAAAGACTTCCAGCTTTTTAAGTTGCTGTTTGGAGTTGTTGAAGATTATCTGAAGAATGCTCGCAGCCAAGCCCACACATGATCCCACATTTGCTTTCAATTACACCATCTGATGTTTTGTGACAGGGGAAAATAGAGGCTGGAAACCAAACAGAAACCATCAGAACAATTATCCGACACAATTATCACGAGTACAGGTCCAAAACAAATCCCATCGGACGTAGCTCATTGTTACTGAGCAGTGACCTTTCTTTGAAATCAAACAAAAGATGTACTCTGGCTTTGATCAAAGCCGAGCGGTAAAGTAGTAAAAGCACATGCACGCCTCAGTTTTACTCACAGAGTTTTGGTAGCAAATTTAAACCAAACGTTGCTGTAACAGCTCACAGCTGTGCGCTTTTGGCTTCGTAGATGCGACACATGAATGAAGCAGACAGCTGTGGACTCAATTAAAGGTGTGTTGTTTCACCTTTGACACAGAGCTACAGGAAAAGTGTTTGTACGCTGCTCCTCTTTGTCACCCTCTTCGAGGAATTCACCTGTAGGCGACTGGTCTTGCTCGAGTTAGGTTGAATAATTTGTCTTTGGCGCTGTAGCACTGCTACAGAAGTACACCAAAGCTGGACAATAAAGTGTTGAGCATGAATTATCATGCTTGCATTTGCAGCAAGAAGACCCGGGTTGTGAGGGTCTTTCTGCAACTTTCACAGACTCTTCTATGAAAGACAAGACGAGGGAGAGATGTAAGGAAAACACGGGAGAGGAGATAAGTGTCTGTTAGTAGTGCATCTGATAGTAGTGATGATGACGGCACAGCTGGATCAGCTGTCAGTCTGCAGGTGTCACCAGCTCTGTCTCTGACTGTGTTGTCCATGTAGTGATAAGGTCACTCTACTGTTTCCCCTTAAACAAAAAATGCATCTGTAGAATCACTTTGGCTGCCAGCTTCTCAAGAATATGCTTGTAAGCTTGATATATTGCCATTACGCTGCCTTTTATAACCGAAAACTGAACTTTGTTTTGCGTTTACTCTCCTGCTCCAAAGCCCATGGAGAAAAATCAACATTTTTAGCCGCCACTCTCCTGCTGCGTGTAGAGCGTGTGGTCTCAGTTTAAGTCACTTCGTTAAATCCAAGTGAAGGATTTCAAACACGGAGGACACAAAATGACACATTTTGATAGTCTGAAAGAACACAGGGAGCTGATAATTATGGCCAGAGCAGAAAGAGGAAATCAGCGCTCCCTGATGACATTACTGTCTTAGTCTTAGTTACTGTTTGCACCAAATTATTTTTAAAAAATCAACAACCAATCGATAATTCTAACTCTAATGTGTGTTTCAGTCAGCCTCTCACCTACTTTTAGATGTAGTGCTTGAACTCTTGTGCGGTCAGAATTGAAAAAAAGTATGAGCACATCGACACTGCTCTCTGCTGGACGACACCGAGACTGTGAGTTTAACGCGACATGAAAACAGTCATTTGAATTAAGGTTTTCTATATGCTCCACTTTACCTATACATGCATTATATGTGTTTGCTGCTTTATTAATGATCCAGGTTATATAATGAGAATAATGTCTTCAGTCATGTGTGTGTGGTTCTAGTGAACTACCTGACACTTGAGATATCAGATTTCTCCCGATGTCTGAAAGGGGAATATAACCGACGTCATGGTGATATTTCTTCTTCAAAAGTTTCTTTGTTAATCAACCATCGCTGCTGACATTGGAAAATGACCTGAGGTGTGCGTCGTCAGATATTCCTTCATGTTGCTGCAGTTCTAACACACTGATGAAACATTGTCTCTGTCACGCTGTCGTCTCTAAAGCCTTCTGTCAAAGTCCAGACTTAACTTCTCTGTTAGATGCTATGCATCATGTTGCCTTACTGTACATAAGAGTATTTATTGTTTTAAGTTATTTTTTATTTATTCATTCTGTGTTTGCATTGAACCTGCTCTGAGTATGTTTTCTTCTCAATGAAGTAGCCTTGTATCTCACACACACACACACACAGTTCTCTGATCAGAGTATTTTACATGTTTTAATTTTAAGTTATATTTCCACACAACTAAACTGCATCAGCAGCTGTCGTTTTTTTTTTTTTTATTATTTATTAAGACTTGATGTTAACATCTGTCCTGAGAGTTCTGGTCACAGCTGGATTGTGGATTGAAGAAATCTGAACAACAATTATTTCGAAGCTTTACCTGCAACCAGGCTGCTATTGGACGATACCAGCTGTCATTCACACTGGTGTCCACTCTAAAAATGCTCTATTGAAGGAAAGCTGAAACTACTGATGGAGAGCAAAATAGTATAAATGAAGTGATAAGGCGGCTCATTTATCTACAGAGTTCCATATAAATTGGGGATCTTTTTGCAACCAGCAGTGTTGCCCGCTTGTGGCTGTTAAATATATTTGTATTCCTGTGTTGGCTTCAGGAGGAAAAGAGGTCTCTGTGTCGCAGACACCACCTCCTAATGTGGTTCTTAAGCAGAGGTCTCAAACTAGCCACTAGCCACCAGTTTTTTTGCATTCCAAATATTTCACTCCAAAAAACAGATCTCATGATTGAATACCCCTGCTTTTTTACGAAAATGTTGGGATTTTTTTCCCCTTCTGACCAGACTAGATACTTAGTGGCCCCCCAGGTTGTTTTGGGTTTGAGACCCTGGTTCTAAAGGCACATTCAGGACACATTTGGCTGCTTTCACACCGAAACTTGAAGCTGAACTTGTGACCAAATCCCTCAGGACCGATGTACGAGGAATAGTTGAGGTTCTTTTAAAGTGTGGTTGCTTAACAGTACTGATACATGAGGTGTTTGTTTTCCATCAGCCTGTTTTTAAGCAGGCAGTACATTTTATATGTTTAGTTTATGTACATATACATTTATACATATATACATAAACCACAAATGTGGTTGCTCCTTAATCAGATGACGTACGAATATAAAAGTAGGCAAATGGTGCAAAATATTCAAGAAAACAAGGAAAATATACAGAGTTGAAAACAAATAGTCGGTCGACATATTGATAGCAGGTAAATAATGATTGAATGATCGAAGGAAATCACGTTTCAATCCAGCGTCAGCACTGGAAAAATGTGTCTGCTGTGTAGAAAAACACAACATTTCACAACATTTGTGCAAGAATAGTGCAAATATTACTATGACGGAAAAGTGCAACGGTATTCAACTCTGTTCACGGTGTGATGCTTTTTATTGACATTATCCAGTGTCACCGTCTCCTGTGATGACCCAGACTTTAAATTGTGCAACAAATGATTCCCCAATATTCACTTAACAGCAGTGACTGTGCGTCAGTTCTTCATACAACCACATTTCAAAACCCTGAGCAAATCACTTTAACACTAATGATATTAAACTACACCAGGATCTTTCCACTAATCCAACCTTAAATAGTTCACCATCATTTATATGCTGCTGCTGCTGCTGCTGTTGTTTAGCTGTATGGAAAGAGACATTTCAGGATACAAGGTTGTTTATTTGACCATATTTTTTACTAAATATGCTTATTGTGAGCAAGGCTCCAAACAAAGTGAAACTAATAAAGGGTTTACCGTCATGTCGGGGCTGCTATAGTGCTCTCACACGGGGACTCTAATCCCCTCTTTAGACCATAATCCAGCATGTATACAGTATTATTCTGTCTATTCATCTACCAGTTTACAGATGACACCGTTATAAATCCTTATAAACCTCATATAATGAAATGTTCATAGTCTTCATATTCGTCATGGTACTGTATTATCTTGAATAAATATATAAATATATATATACAGAATTATTGACAGTGTAATATAACATGACTCCTGACCACTGTTTTTGTACATTATTAATAATAAAACATTGTTTTAAAAAAGCCTTACCCTCTCCTCAGCCTCATCCTTTCATCTTCTCACCCTCATTACATTACATGTCATTTACAATGGAATTGAGTACAATCAGTCAGGGGTGGGATCGAACTTGCGACCATGACGTCTTTCGCATACAGGGTATCGGTCTTAACCATTGAGCCACTCCACTCATCATCTTCTCATCCTCCCCTCTTCTAATCGTCTCCTCAGTCTCTTCTCATAATCACCTGGAACTCTCTACCTTCACTACTCTTTCAACTCCTGGTCTGAAAAGTGGCCTTTAGTTTGTGTTGGGAATCAGTTCAAAGGCAGTCCTTTGCCTTTGAACTGTAACAGTAAATGACTGTGGCCATGAGACAAAGGACTAAGACAGGGTGAGGGCGACGTTAAGGTAAAGGGAAGCTTAAGGCTAAGGAGAACAAGTGAAGGAAACTGCATTAAATCACCACCACCCAAAGAGAAAGCACAGAAGAAGACGAGGAACACCAACTACAGTCTTGTTCAATCATTTAACCCATGATGGAGGCACTTGAAGATTTTGAGAGAGCGCTGAAGAATGTTGATAAAATAAGTGAGCTGGTGAAGGATCTAAACTCCTCTGATGCTGACACCAGGCAAAAAGCAATTAAGGAGGCCGACTGCTACATCGCCTCCATGGACGAACCCTGCAGGACAAAAATGAACAAGACTAAAATCAACACAAGCTCAACCGACCAGCCGTCGTTTAGTCCCCAGAGTGAAAGTCCAGAGAGCTTCATTAAGAACATGGAGAGAGATGCTGAAGACAGGAGACAAAGGCGCATCGCTCAACAAAAAAAAGCTCTCGTGCTCAAAGACGAGGGGAATAAAGCTTACGCTGACGGAGATTATGAATCTGCAGTGAAATGTTACAGCGACGGCTTGGCTGAACTACGGGACATGCAGCAGCTGTACACCAACCGAGCTCAGTCCTACATCAAGCTGGGAAAGCACAAGGAGGCCATCAGTGACTGCGAGTGGGCGCTGAAGTGCAACGACAGGTGCATTAAAGCCTACTTCCACATGGGCAAAGCCTACCTGGAATTGAAGGACTACAGTGAGTCAAGGCGCTGCTTTGAGAAGATAGCGGAAATTGAACCTGGACGGAAGAAAATGGTAGAAGAACACGTGACACAGGTGAATATGGAGGAGGAAAGAGAGACTCAGGAGGTGAATGCAAAGCAGGAGTTTGATAAGGGCGAGAGGAAAGGTACAGCAGTACCCGAGGTCCTCAAGAAGCTTTCAAAGCCTGGTCAGATGACGCTCTTTTACTGCGGAGGCTTGCAGATTCTGTTAGAAGCAGTTCGTGACTCGACAGGTCAGACCCTTTTCAGATTGAACAATGGCTTTAGCATCATCTGCAGAAACGACACGGTGAAGAGATGCCTGCTGGAGAAAACAAAAGACAAGCACAGCCAAAGGTTATGTGTGTCTGTTCTGAAATTATGGAGGGTTATTTGTGACGGGAATGCCGAAAACCAGAAGATGTTACTGAAATGCCCAGTGACGAGACAAGCCACTGTGTATTTGATAGCATCAGAGAGTGTTGCAGTGCAGAGAGAATGTCTGTCATTACTACATTTGTTTGCTCAGATGCCACACGGGAGACAACTGGCCATTGAAAGCCTGGATGTGCACGTGTTAGTGAGGAACCTCATGGCGTGCATCTCAAAGCAGCAGCAAGAAAACATGGCAGTCAACGTTCTGGAGAACTTTGCAGCAGAAAAAAAACTTTTTACTCAGTTAAGGAACGTGTTGACCGACTCCGTCATTGAGCCATTGACGACAATCCTAAGAAATATCAGCGAGTCCAATCGTCATGTTCTTCCGTCTCTGATTTCAGCCATTGGATGTTTGGCTCAAGACGACGTTATTCGTCATCAACTTGCTCACGACTCAGAGTGTTGGAAGGCCTTCCTGTTTTCCATCAGGCACTGCAGTGCACATGAATTCAAGGAGATCCTTTACCCCGTGCTTGGATTAATCATCAGCCTTTCAACGGTGACGTCTCCGGCCGTCCAGGAACACTCTCTTTCACTCTGCGACTTCTGTCAGGAACTGCTCAGGGACACTGACGGAGGAGTCATAACTCGAGCCATTGGCGTGCTGAGCACCGTGCTCCCTCAGTCCTCTGAGGCTGTTGAGCGTGTTATTCAGAGGGGCGTGGTTCGGACCATGTACCGGTTGCTGAAGAGACCAGGGCAGACTGCCTCTAAATACGCCATGAAGACTCTGACAGTGTGCACCGCTGCTAGTCATTTGGCTCGGCAGGAGCTGGTGAAGTGTGATAAAAAGCTATCTATTTTACGTCATTTGCTGGCTTCCAGCTGTGACGACATGGTCTCAGGAAATGCCACCCTCTGCTTGACTCACTGCCTTCAGTTGGAGCGAGTCGCCAGCAGTCTGCTGGACACTGATATTGTGCTGCTGCTGCTACGCCGCGCTGCAGGGGACGCAAAGAGGACGGCTGTGCAGCAAAATGCGGCGATTGCTCTGGGGAAGCTGTGTCAGGCCGAGCCCAGGCATTTGAACAGACTTCGAGAACTTCACGGCTTTGAGGTTCTGCACTCCTGTATGAAGTTCATCACATGAATTTGAGACTGAAAATACAACTAGGGTTATTACTTAGGCACATCCTCATCCTGGTAAGGATGGATTGCTTAACAGGACCAGGGCCTGCTTGGGCCCCTGAAGCCCAAGCCTCTGTACTACTACCCCAAATTAATATGTATGTATTAGGCTGTTACCCACCCCTGATGTCTTCATGGGGCCTTCATAACTAATGTTATTATGTGATATGTCTAACAGGGCCTCTCAATCATTCAATTATTATATATAAGTGTTGCCTCTTTTGGTATAACTAATAATTAATTCACAAATCCATTCTTGAGAACTCTGCACCAAAGTCCATTGAGAAAATCTGTGTTTTTAGCTGCTGGTCTACTGCTTTCTGATTTGTCAATTTTATGCTACTTGAACTTTTCCTAATGTAAATTATTGCACCGATGTGATTGTGCATTGAAGTGTCAAATATTTACATGTAAATTTGCTGCCACCTGCTGTTCAAACTTTGTACCTACAGATGTTCAACTGCAATAAATGTGGAGTCACATGTGGAGCCTTTAAACAAATTAAATATTTAAAATAAGTTTACATATGACACAAAAACATTATAGAATATAATTCATATGGAAATTACAGCATAAAACACATGAACTAAAAACACGTGAATTAATGTAAAAGTCACCTCCATCTTTCCTGGTCACTTCCACTGCAGACAGGAAGGAGGTCACATGGGATACACAGGTGCACCCACAAAAACAGACAATAGAGAAACATACAACTGAAAACAAATGTTCCACACGTCTGTCAAAGTGAACAAGTAAAACAAAATATATTTTGTGAAATATACATATTAATACATAACCATGTTAAATTTTAATGTATGTTAAATGTTGTACAACTTTTTGAGAATTCTAACTTTAATCTCAGAAGTCAGGTTTTTATAAACACATAAAGTCAGAACTCTGATTTACAAAAAAGTAAGAAGCCTGTGAAAAAAGTCTGAATTCTCAGAGCTTTATTTATTATTGTAAAATAAAGCTCATACAACTTGGGTCTGCAACTTTAAGTCTCGAAGCTCCTCGTCATGTTTGGCCTTTCAGGCTTGCCGTAGTGTTGTGCAACACATTTAGCGCCAACTTCAACGCTGTATTTGCGTGTAAACCGGACGTTTACTGTAACGGCAAATACACGGTAAATAGACCCTTCTGTGGAAATAGCAACACCTTATTTGACTCGACTGTTTTGACGACACGGAGTTAGTGACTGTTACGGAGCAGCAGCGTGGACATGAGAGCGTTATATGAGCAGTTAAAGCGGACTGAACCTCCGTTGTTCTCCGGGTAAACAGGCGGCTCAACGATAGCGCCGCCGCGTCCAGCTGCACTTCCAGTTACAGGACAATGGTGAGCTAAACTAAAGTGGGTGTTTATTAATTAACATACATTTTACAGACTAGTGTTGTAACTACAACTACATCTGTGCTTCCAGAGAAGGAGTCTGGCTCCCAGTCAGGTCGCTAAGCGGAAGCAGGGAGGTGACGATGAGGACGAAGAGTGGACATGTCAAACTGTGAGAGACTTAGCATCGTTAGCATCACTGCTAATCAGTCAACACAGTAGTGTCACAGCTCCTGTGTGCACATCATTTACATAAGCCAGCACTGAACTGAACACAGGAAGTATCATTTGCCATAAAAAAGGCATTTAATTAGATTTAAAATCATCAGTAGTGGGTTATCTGCTCCTTAAACTCAACAATAGTGACCTTTTTGACTCTTTTTGTGTAGTAATAAAGAGTTAAAAAGTCAGTATGCAATGATTAATCGATAATAAATCGATTACTAGTGTTCTTTAGCCACTAAAACAAGTTGTTCTTGTTCTTGTCTGTTTTTTTTAAAACTGAATTGGAGCTCCAAGTAGTGACCATTTTCATCATCGATTAATCTGTCGATTGTTTTCTCGATTAATAGAGTAAGTGTTTGGTCCATAAAATTTCATAAAACAAGTAAAAAGTGCATTTTTGGTCCGTTTAGTGTGATAAACACTGCCTCAGTTTTTTTTTTTACAGTCATGGATAGAGGAATAAATAATATCTATCTAGGGCTGCAATTAACAGGATGTGATCATTTTCATCGTCATCGACACAAGCAAACGTTTGTTTGTATAACAGGCAGCGATGCTACTAAACAATAATGCATATCTGAATGTTGAAAAACTCTTTCACAGGAGAAAAAAAGGAAAGGGGACAAGGAGACGAGAGAGAACCACATTTCTCCGTTCAGGAAGCCGCTGACGCAGCTCAACACCCGGCTCACATACGCTGATGGTGACAAACATGTGAGAACTTTTTTTAATGTTGTATTTTAACAAAGCACTGGTTGTAGCGTGAGGTCACGACTTGGCTGACGTGTTTAAAATCCTCTCTACAGGAGGCGTTTATCCGAAGTATCCTCTCCAAGCCGTTTAAAATCCCAATTCAAAATTACACAGGTAACGCGTCTCTTCTTTAACATGTTTAACAAGTACACAACAACCTCATTAGTTCAACACGAGGATTAGTACACTGTTGTGTCTCTGGTCCACAGGCTCACTGGGAATCAGAGCACTTGGCCTGAAGAGAGCCGGAGTAAGGAAAGCACTTCACGATCCCTTTACAGAGGACGCTTTGGTTCTGTACGAGCCTCCGACTCTGACTGCTCATGACCTGATCAAAGCTGACAAGTGAGTCCTTCCCTCCACCCACACAGACACGAGTACAGACGCCTGCTTGTTGAACAGAAAATCCTGCTCTCCTCACACACAGAGCATCCGCACTTCCCGCATGCCACACTTCACTGTCTGTGTCTGTTGCACATGTCATAAAAACAACACTTCCTGTGTCAAAGTAAAAGTACTGTATAAAAGGCTATCATTTTGAAGTGCCCATAGCTCCTCCTTCCCGCTGCTACTGGAAGTGAGGACAGCAGCACTTGAAGAAGTTAGGAAAAAACAAAAACAGCCACGTTAACTGACTTTTTCTCCCTTCCTCTTGAGACTTTTTCTCTCTCCTGTTGAGAGTTTATTTACCTGAGAGATCAGAGATCTGAGACTTACCTGTGTTTGGACGTGTGCTTTGTGTTGACACTCCGGGTATAAGTGAATGAAGAAACAGTGTGTGTACACGTGAGTGTCAGAATAAAGCCGCACTGCATAGAAGAGATACCGGTCTTCTCTCCTCGTGTCCTGACCGACACACCATCTTGGATGCTGTAGTTCATCTAAAAGAATCAGCTGTAGTCCCATAACTCCTTTACAAGCACTCTAGCTGGTCAGTTACCCAATTTTATTATTATTGTTTTATTGTGAAATTATGTGAAGGACCAACGATGCACAGCTTCATACTGAAGAGTCCTGGCATTTAAATTTTAATTTAAATTTAAAGCCAAATTCAATGTCCAATATAGCAAAAGCTGCTGTAATAACGGACACTGATTCTTGTTTTTCTCTTATTAATTAACCTCTGTTTTGTGGGGTTGTTTTCATGAGCTGACAGATTCCTACATACATGTACAGTCCATACACTTGTCATCAATGCCTTTCTTCGCAGAGAAAAACTACCAGTCCATGTGGTCGTGGATCCAGTTTTAGGAAAAGTGCTCAGACCCCATCAGAGAGAGGTAAAAAAAATAAGGAATTGTTATTACCCATAGAGATGTAGATGCTGTTTAGACCTGGTAGTTTTCTCTAAGTTAAAGCTACACTGTGTAACTTTTGCTGATTGTTGTTATTGTTCTGCCTCTGTTTGGTTTTCATGTGCGAAAACAATGAAACAAATTATTTGTTTGCTGTGTCAATCAATACTGTCAGACCTGACTGAGGGAGTGTTTGTGTGTATACCCCAGCAGTGCAGGGGCGGGTGGGGACAAGACCCAGTGCACTGACTGGGCTTTTTAAAAGTAGTTTTTAAAGTCACTTCTGAAACATTTTGTGGGCGCTTCTTTGTGTTTTCAGTCATTTTCCAATCTGTGTGAGTACAGTGTTGGAAAGATGTTAACACCATGTTTAACCATAGAATCATTCAGGTATTAAGTGTTTGTTTCCTCTGTGTCTGATTTCTTCAGGGGGTGAAGTTCCTGTGGGAGTGCGTGACGGGCAGACGCATCCCGGGCTCGTACGGCTGCATCATGGCCGATGAGATGGGCCTGGGGAAGACGTTGCAGTGCATCACCCTCATGTGGACGCTGCTGCGCCAGAGCCCTGACGCCAAGCCAGAGCTCGACAAGGCCATTGTGGTCTCGCCTTCCAGTTTAGTCCGTAACTGGTACAACGAAGTGGGAAAGTGGTTGGGAGGGCGCGTCACACCGGTGGCCATCGATGGAGGCTCGAAGGATGACATCGACAGACAGCTAGGTAAAAAAAAATAATGTGACAATCCACTGCAGAGCTCATGGAGATCAGTGTTACCAGAGAGTTGAAGGGAAACCCTCATGACAGTAAATGTCATGGAGTTGTGGCTGCTCTTTGATATAACCTGAGCAGCCAAAACGAACACTTTCTCTAAACTGATATCTTGTTCATTCCTGCATAGAAAGGATCAAATAACTTATTGTTCTTTCAAAGTAAAAGCATGTTTTAAAAATAACATTTTGCAGAAAACTGACGAATGGAAAAGTTTGAGAATGATTGACTAATCAAGTACTTGTTTGGTTTGTAACATGTTAAAAAATGTCTGTTTTTTGTCCACAAACCTAAATGAATCTGTTTTTAATGATTTTGTTTGTTATATGGAGCAAAGATATGAGAAACATTTACATTTAAGAAGCTGGAAAATCACAAAGTTTGTTTGTTTGTGTTGTCAGTGTGTAGTACGTTATGTCATAGCCATTGGACAATATAAACATTTAATGCCAACATACTAAATGTTTGCAAGTCATTACATAATTGTAAAAAACATGCTTTGTATTATTTATTTTTGTTTTTATTTATTTATTTATTTATTTAGTGTCTTTGTCTGACAACTTGATGAATCGATTACAAAATGAATTGTCTACTTTAACTATTTTTATAATGGATAAAATTTATCTGATTTTTCAGTTTTCTTTGCTCTGTATAAGAAAGAAATAATTACAACCTTATTCATATTGGTTTTTGGACACACTAAGATGTTTAAAATTATCATTATTTGCAGCCATCTGTGGTCTGTGAAAATCACACCAAAACCACTAGCATCACCTCTCCTCTCCTCTTCGTGTTTTATTTTCTTTGTCAGTTCAGCACATGTGATCAAACACACTCAGGTGTCTGTGAAGCTCCAGTAATCAATAATGTTAAGAGCAGTTAATCACTGACGCTTATTAACTCCCTGACAAAATGATGTGTATTATTGAGTGGAGGTTGGTCAGCCTGTGCTTTAAAACCTGATCTGATTATAATAAGGTCACTGTCTACAAATCACAGCTGCCATTAGAATTCATGTCCACGCGCGTCTCCAGTGATCAGATGGCACTTCCTCACACTGTATGTTAAAATAAAGTACAGTGTTTTTAAGTCGTGACAGACACTCATAATCAGGGATAAAACTATTAGACTGGTGTTGATTATTTATTAAATGAGTCACTAACTACTTCATTCACCTTCATTTTTCAGGTGTGGGAACCAACCTTTTACATTTTCTCTGTTTTCTACCATTTTTACTGAACAGATTAATCAATAATGACAAATAATGGTAAATTGCAGCAACATGTTATGGGTGGAAATTGAAAATATTTTTTTATATTTGGCCAAATGAGCTGTTTGGTCCATAGAATAGCAGAGAAAATGTTGATCAGATGATGTTCTCATTTGTCTTGTCTAAGATTATTAAGTTTTAATGATTTCTTTCTTAAAATATTCACTTTAAGAAGCTGAAAAATCTGAGAACTTGGTGATAAAACTAGGATGCCATTATACTTTATTGTCGGAACATCACAGCAGCTTGTTTGCACAAACATACGGACAGAAAAAAACGACAGACATTAAACATCACACACGCTTTGCTTTGAGGACGGATGGAGTCAGAGAGAGAGTGTAAGTTTCTGTTTTCTGTTATTTTTTAGTGAACTTTATGTCTCAGTATGGGTTGAGAGTTCCCACCCCGATCCTCATCATCTCCTACGAGACATTTCGACTGCACGCTGAGGTTCTGCACAAGGGCAAAGTGGGGCTCGTCATCTGTGATGAGGTATGTTGACTCATCTGTTGCCTTTTAGACGCATGTTTTCAAATATGAACTGTGTGTGTGTGTGTGTGTGTGTGTGTGTGTGTGTGAAGGGCCATCGATTGAAGAACTCTGACAACCAGACATACCAGGCCTTAAACGCCATGAGTGCCCAGAGGAGAGTGCTGATATCAGGCACTCCCATCCAAAACGACCTGCTGGAATATTTCAGCCTGGTCCACTTTGTTAATGCTGGCATCCTCGGTAAGCAGCTACACACACTTACACACAGGGAACTACAAGGCTACATTTCCTTGAAATCCTTGAAAGTATCCTAATCCTTCAAGACGTGGAAAGTTTTTGAAAATTGCCCTAAATAATCACGGGTCATTGAAAGTGTCATTGAAATTTTCTGCGAGAAAGAAGTGAAGTTGTTATTTGGGTAAACGTCTCGCTTGTTTGTTTACGACGCCACCTGCTGTTTCACGCCCTGCATTGCTCGATGTACGTAGACGAGGTCTACGCATGATGCAAATCAATAAAAGTGGACGCCATCATGGACGAAGACAAAACTCTTACAATTTGCCCTCCCGTCTTATTAAGCTGTGTCAGCACATTCTGTCCTTGAATTTGAGGGAACTGGTCCTGGAAAGTCATTAAAGATTCTCTGAATGTGATGTTTCCTTGTGTACTTGATGACAGGCACGGCACAGGAGTTTAAGAAGCGATTTGAGCTTCCCATACTGAAAGGTCGAGACGCTGCTGCCAGCGACAGAGACAGACAAGCGGGAGAGGAGAAGCTCAAGGAGCTGATCAGCATCGTCAACAGGTGAGTTATCAGTGGAGCCGATGAGTCGGGGTTTACCAGGTCTTTCGAGTTTACTTTTTCCTCTGAAAGGCTGAGCCTCTCGTTCCTCCGCAGGTGTTTGATCAGGAGAACGTCTGACATCTTGTCCAAGTATCTCCCGGTGAAGATTGAACAGGTTGTGTGTTGCAGGTGAGTCGCCTGGTTTTCTGATCCAGACAAGAGAAAATGTGAATATTTAAGAGGTCTTTTTTCTCTAGATTTCTGTTTTTAGTGTCACAAAAAATGACATTTTGAAAATGAATGCAGACCGAGACTCATCACAGGGGAAAATCCAAGCATATTCTTTGCACTCCTGTGTTCCACTAAAACCTTTTTTACAAAAACACCTGCAGAAACATACGATGTGTCTCTCTGCAGACTGACTCCGCTGCAGACGGAGCTCTACAAACTGTTCCTGAAGCAGGCCAAACCTGTTGAGAGTTTGCAGCAGGGCAAGATCAGCGTCTCCTCGCTGTCCTCCATCACGTCGCTCAAGAAACTCTGCAACCGTAAGTACTTTGACCCAGTTTATAAAATGGAACGCTCAGCCTGATTAGTTGTTAGTCTGGAAATTCTCGCTGGCTTCTTCTTCCATTACGTAAATAAATGCGATTCAGTTTATCAGGTTGTGTTATTACAACTTTTGACGAAAACTAAACTTTTAAAATCCGTACAAACATGTTAGTCTGACTGAAATTGGCACTAAATTTCTCAGACTAATACAAATGTGTTTAAAGACGATGTCTGAAGAGTAGTAGTTGTTTTTCTGAGTGAGTTTTTTTCTTGTGTTGTAATTATGATAATAAGCTTTATCTGCATAGCACCTTTCATACACAGAATTACAATTAAAACCAAAGAAAACAGAGTACACACATATATATATATATATATATATACACACACACACACACACACACACACACAAAAGTGTGTGTGTACAAAAGTAAAAAAGGAGAATATATAAATCAATTGAATTGTAGTAATGTGGAATTAACTGCTTAACTCGTTAAAGAATACTAACCCTGCTCTCTGTGTTCCAGATCCAGCACTCATCCATGAAAAGTGTGTGCAGGGTGAGGAAGGGTTTGAAGGAGCACTGGATCTGTTTCCACCCGGCTACAACACCAAATCTGTGGAGCCTCAGCTCTCGGGTAAGAACCTGGACACTCGACAGCTCACTGCAGCCTCTGATGGGTGTTTTTTAACTGAAATCCAGCAGGAATTACTCATAGAGAGGTCGTTAAAAAAAAACTGGGAAGTAATCTGTTGGGACGATATCAAAAACCCTGACCAAAAAGGAAACTCGTTTTTGCAGATTTATTTCAAACAGAAATCATTTTCCATTGTTTTCCAGGGAAAATGCTGGTTCTCGATTACATCCTGGCAATGACGAGGACGACGTCCAGTGACAAAGTGGTGCTGGTCTCCAACTATACACAAACACTGGACCTGTTTGAGAAGCTGTGCAGAAGTAGAAGGTAAATGTGCGACGGCTGCTGCCGCACTGATTTCTTTCTTACTGCGCAAACGTGAAAACCCATTGATGCTGCTGCTGCACTTAGGGCCACTGCTTGTATTCCCTGATTAAAACCATGTGTATTATAAATAACGTATAAAATATAGATACTAGTGCAGTACCGATATCTCTCGTATTTTCTTATCCAAATGTCACCGACGTCTACAGACACTGCACCCACACACTGGTAACATCTTTAACAAAGATCGTTCAAGTGTGTCATGCATGACCACGGTTGCCATGGTAACCTGTATGTAGGCGCCAAATGCCTCCTAGGTTAATATTTTTTGTATTCATTCTATATTTGATTTTAGTAATGTTATTGTATTCCTACGTAACAGAGGAGTGCAGGCTTAATATGGGCCTGTCACTTTAAGCGCTACGTGTTTTGTCGTGCCTAAAGTGCCGGCGTACAGCTGGGAAGGAGAGTTGGGCAGTGGATATATTTGGAAAGGTGGAGGCACACGGTTTTTGTGACCATGTTAACTCATACTTCGTTACTAGTTTGTGGATCTTTGGATTCAACGTATGTAAGTGGATTTGTGCTTTAAATAGTTCAAATAAAAACGTTCCAAATGGAGCAACTTTGAAGACCGTTTTTAGTGGACAACCTCACAAGAACACGCGTCAGCTGTAAGACTTCCTCCTTTCTTGGTTTAATCAGAGTTTTATTGGAATTCCCTATACTGTATACAGATCAAAGGAAGGAGTGGGCACCATCTGTCTCCGTTCATTTCTCTCTGAGAGACGGGGCAGAGCGATATATCTCTCACATTTCTCATCCAAAGGCCTCCAAAATTGGAAAACAAATCAAACAAACACCAAAAATACACACAAAAAAGGCACATATTGAATGGGTCCTGCAGTAGTTTGTGGTGTGAAGTTACAGCTGTTTACTATAAGGAACTACTGTGTTGTAAACGTGGTACTGCAATAACCACGGCAGCTCTAGGTGAATTATTTATTCGCAAAACATGTGATTGTGTCCATTTTTCAGATACCTCTATGTTCGACTGGATGGAACAATGTCCATCAAGAAAAGAGCCAAGATTGTGGAAAAATTCAACAGTCCATCGGTGAGAAACCTGACACCTTTTTTTTGTTTGAAATGATTCTCTGAGCTTTAACATCTGATCTGACTCGAGCCTCTGTTTCCCCAGAGCCCTGAGTTCATTTTCATGCTCAGCAGCAAAGCCGGTGGATGTGGTCTGAATCTGATCGGCGCCAATCGCTTGGTGATGTTTGATCCCGACTGGAACCCGGCCAACGACGAGCAGGCGATGGCCCGGGTGTGGCGAGACGGCCAGAAGAAGACCTGCTTCATCTACAGACTGCTCTCAGTCAGTGTCACACCTCTTTACTCTACCACTACTGAGTTCATCAAATAGATGCCGTGTTTACATGTGTGTCGCGTGTCTCTGTGTGCAGACGGGGACGATCGAGGAGAAGATCCTGCAAAGGCAGGCCCATAAGAAAGCTCTGAGCAGCTGCGTGGTGGACGAGGAGCAGGACGTGGAGCGCCACTTCTCTCTGGGCGAACTCCGAGAACTCTTCACACTCAACGAGGAGACGTCCAGTGACACGCACGACAAGTAAGGATAAGAAATAATTTATTATGTGTGGTGTTTCTGCTGCTGATTCCACTTAGGGCTGCCACAGACGATTATTTTGATAATCGACTAGTCACCGATTATTTTTGCGATTAGTCGACTAATCGGATCATAGTTATAACATCATCTCTTTGAAACCTTGATCACCAACCATGGACAGGGGTTTCATGTCACCAACATGTTCAAGATTGCTTGCCGAGGTGTGCATGTTGTTGGCTTGGTATCAAAGTCGTCCATTGAAGAGGAACGTATCTTTTTAGCACATTAATGTAGCGCAGGGGTGCTCAGTACGTCGATCGCGATCTACCAGTCGATCGCAAAGGTAGCGTGGGTAGATCGCATAACGTTAAAAAAAAATAGACTTCAGCCTATCATCCATCCTGTCACTTGATTGATATACAGGGCAGCCAGTCAGCTGACATCTGACTTTTTCTGACACTTAGGTCACTGCGCATGCGCAAACAACGGCGCTAAGTGCAGCAGCAAAACTAACAAGATAGCTAGCGAGTTACCTCCAATTTTTCTCTTAAACTTAAGAAAGGGTATAAAAATGAGTGGGGGAGCTGGACCAAGTTAAAAGACAAAAACGTATCACTTTCATACAGAATGGGAGGATGGCTTTTGTTCACGATGACATTTTCGAAGTGCGTTTGATGATCATTTGTTAGTGTGCTTGAGGCTGGCTGTCAGCAGCTACTGTGCTGATTCCATTCAGTGCAAGTCATCAGAGTAAAGTCAGGTAAAAAATGTACATAGTTAATTGTGTTGTGTTGTGCAATATGGGCTCATGTGGTTATGCAAGGTACATCAACATACATTGTACATATAAAGAATTCTCAATATATTTATAAATAAATATATGTTTTGCATTTTTGTAGTAGGTAGATCATTTAGACTTGGTCATTTTATAAGTAGCTCGCATGCTGAAAAAGTGTGAGCACCCCTGATGTAGCGTTATAAAACATTAGCGTTATCACGTTTCCTATTCAAACATGACATCGCTGTTATGACGTTACAGCAAACACATAACATATGGGTGCTAAGGCTAATGAAATCATCATCGTTAATATTAACGTTTACAGCTATAAGTAAGTAGTTCACTGTTGACGTTAATTTTATCAGCTGACTAGCCAATTAGCTTACCGAGACAACTGTCCCTCTTCGTCAGAAATTGAATCAGCCACAACGTGCTTCCCTTTTCAGATGCTTGTGCATTGCTGTCTTACTGCCATGGAAGGCAAGTTCTGCCCTGCAGATTTTGCATTGCACATTCTTCTCTTTTATTTTGGTAAAATGCTCCCAAACTTTCAAGCTCCGTTGCCGGCTAGCCATGATTTGGGCAAAACTTTTCGTGACAAGTCGACTAATCTTGGCAATCTAATCTAATTCCACTTACAGCTCAATTCACAGTACAAGTACAACAAAATAAACATGTCCTGTACCATTAAAGTAATAGTTCAGGTTTTGCACTGAACAGAGGTGGAGTCATTAAATTCATCAAGTTAAGTAAGAGAGGGCAAATGACGATGTTTTCTGAGAGATGAAAATTCCAAGATCTCTGTCTCACCAAAGAAAAATGACAAAGACTGACTTTGAACCAAGATCCTAAGGACAATCACTTGTCCAGATGCAGAGTGTGCTGCAAATCAATTAAAGTGGACTGACGCCGTGGGCGAAGACGCTCTTACAAGTTGCCCATCTTAAGCTCTGTCAGCACATTTGGTCCTGGAATAGTCCTGTACGTGTGCTGTAAATGTATATAACATACTGAAGTGGTCTCTCATTGTCACTGCTAGATTCCGCTGTCAGCGCTGCGTGAACGGCTTGGAGGTGCGACCTCCTGCGGACAACTCTGACTGCACCAGTGACCTCTCCCAGTGGAACCATTGCTTCAACAAGAAGGGCCTCAGGGACCAGGTGCTGAAAGCCTCCTGGGACGCTGCCGTCTCTTTCGTCTTCCACCAGCGCTCGCACGAGGACCAGAAGGGTGTTGTATAGTGGGAGGAACACGACGACAACAGACTGTCCTGTCACACTCCCACCCTGTATATACTGAATCTGTATTTATATATTTAGTTTCTTTTATTATTATTAAAACAAGTGGAGTAAATGAGAATGACTGGGAGTCAATCAATGCGTCGAGAATGTGATGAAAATATCATCTTCCCGGTGTGAAGTGTTTTTTTTAGATACCAGTTCACAAACAATAAATATATATACCAATGTACAACCATTTTCAGCTGTAATATTAGGAAAATGTCTAACTGTAATGGAGGTTAAAGTGCGACCTCATTCTGCGTTCCATTGATATAGGAACTCGTAGACGGAACTATTTTAGAAATTTGTCAGCAATACCAGTTGATTCCAACACTCTACATGGTATTTTCCACGCGTAAAAGTGCTAAATAACATGTCTATGGATAAAAAAAAAAAAATAGACAGTACTATGTGTAGTGTGCAGTTTTTGTGTGGTTGATCCATGTTTCTGAGCAAAAAACAGTAGATTGTACATTAAAAGAAATAATTCTAACCATTTTATCTTTTTATGTCCTGCCAAATGCTAATTTCGTTTTAATTTTACACACTGGACCTTTAAATGTTTAGTTGGTTTCCTTTTTTCTCGCTCTACTTTTAATAACTTTAATTTTTCATTACACGTTTAATATTACAATGGTTCCCAATCTTATGTTTATTATTGATTAATCAGTGGGGGAAAAGTGAGAGAGTTTGGACACAACCGCTGTTTTCTAATCACACTTTATTTAAAATATCAAAACAACACTGGAATATGATCAATCTTGAAGAAACTATTCAAAGACTTTTAGGATTTGATTTCATTTTCTCGTTAGAACGACCTCAACGGTCGTATTTATTCCGTTTTTCTTGGCCCGTGCTCCTGGCCAGGTGGTGGCGTAGTGCGCACATTTATTTGTTTTGCTAACCACCAATGAAATTCGATGAAATTCTGACTTTTACCACAGCGTAGCGGACGTTTCCGGTTGTGCA
This sequence comes from Solea solea, assembly GCF_958295425.1. NCBI lineage: Eukaryota > Metazoa > Chordata > Actinopteri > Pleuronectiformes > Soleidae > Solea > Solea solea. Next base: position 22,764,290 of record NC_081142.1, on the reverse strand, counting down.
TTTACATTTAATATACACTTATGTTGTAGTAGACACTTTTGAGCAAAAATCACGGCTGTGTCGCTTTTCTACCGCGGACTGATGCTATTCACGGTTAATGAACAATTTATCCGTCCGCTCGATCGATGTACGTTGTCCGACAGAGCAGAGAACCAGTGAGTGGAGCTGAGAGGCGTCAATGCTGTCATACATTTTTATGATAATTAACCACATTTGTGAATTATATTATCCAATTACATTAAAACCAAGTGTTAAAAATGATAAGAGAACCGAGGGAGACGGGTCTTCAGGAACGATGTTTCTACGCGGTGAGGGAACACTTCGCTGTCCTGGGCGCGGACGCTGTCCTCGGTAAGTGTGGATCAAGCTATTTTTCCCCATCTGTGCTAACTGTAACTAACTAAAATACTTTCTTACTTTTTTCTTTATAATATGTATATGTAAGTATTTAACATTCGTAAAACATAATATTGAATTTATTTATTGTTGTTAAAGGTTCCGCTTTGTAGCAGGGGGGCTCTAATGAGCGGCGCACACAACATCGTGACGTAGATGAAATTTCCCATACTACTACTATTATGTTGTTTTTTATTAATAACTATGATAATAATAATAATAATAATTACTATTATTATTTAGTTTGTGTTACTTTACGTATTTTAAGATGCAACTAACGATTATCTTCATAATCCATTAATCTGTCGATTATTTTCTCCATTAATCGAGTAGCCTACTTGTTTGGTCCATGAAATGTTGAAAAATGTTAATCAGTCAGCGTTTTTCAAAACCTGGAAATTACTTGTTTTTGTCCAAAACCAAGTCTGTGTGTCGTCCTCGACAGGACACTATCATTCCAATCCTACATCAATAACATTACCTGCTACCTGCATATTTCCATCTTCGCAATATAAATCGACTCCGCCCTTTCCTTACCCCTTATATAACTTCAATACTTGTTCACAACCTCGTCACCTCCCGCATTGATTACTGTAATTCTCTCCTCTCTGGTCTCCCTCACAAATCCCTCCATAAATACACATATGGAAACCTCACGCACTAAAAAAAGACTATCTTGTCTGATGAAAGGTTATAAAAGTAGAAATGTTTAGTAAATCTGTCAAAAACACTGTCGCAGGGAGAATCGTAGTCCTTGAAGGAAACGCATTGAAAATAGTGTCCATATTAAAATGTCCATTTCTGCTGCACATTCACCACTGCTGCTCGCGCAAAGGACTGCGTTTACAAGTTAAAATAAAACTTCAAACACAGTCAGTGCACCTTACTCAACAGTTGTGTTCATTCACTCACTATCGATGAGAAGACAATACAATAAAACCTCTTTTTGAGCCTTTGAAAAGGAAGCAGAGCTATTCACCCCTTACGACATTCAGCAAAACTTCCTTTTTAAAACAATATAAAGGTAATTGTCCATTCCTGGCATATAAACATTGGAAACCGTTGACCACCATGTATCTAATGTGGATTATTGTGAAGTTTTCACTCACACTAACGTGTAACAATGTGCAATTCTTTAAGCTCGTACTACTTTCTGGTTACTTCATGTATATACTGTATAGTCTACTCTATTTTAATAATCTTAACGGTCGATATCTTCTATATTGTGCATTCATAGAAGTGAATATGCATGTTTATTATTTATTACCTTTGCCGTATTTGCCATATTTTTGCCCATTGTAGGACTAATAAAGGATTATATTATGTCATCTGCTCAGATCTCCCAGCACCTCTCATCGAGATGCTCCTCCCGTACCTGACTGTGTGTCAGCTGGACGAGCTCCAGCCTCGGCTCAATCAGAGAGGTAATACTCCTGTCTGTGTGTTTCCCGGCTTCACAGACGGAGACGGCATTTGTCGATCATTAAATCTCTCATCTATCTTCCCTCAGGCATATCAACTTACTATGGTTGGGTTAGAGTTCTGCAGTTCATGTCGAGGAAGCTGTTCCATGTACGTGTCCCTAATAATGAAGCTTCTCATATTGTCGCGTAACATCTTGAACCCATGTGTGATGAGTGTGTCCTGTGTGTGTGTCACCTCTTCAGACGGTAGACCTGCTCACGGAAGACGAGGTCAAGCATGAAGTCATGAGGATGCTTTTCACGACCATATTCTATGGCTACAAGAACAGCTATGTGGTGAAGAACAGCACAAATCTGAACACGCCTTCTTTCCTGTGGACTGCGGCAAAGTGCATCAGGCAGTTTGTGGTGTCGGGCTCACGCGTTGAGCCTCTTCAAAGGTTAACTGCTGAGCAGCGGCCTCTTCTCGGCCTCCTGGAGAAGCAGATCAGGAGCATCGTTGGGTTTCAGGCCGTCGATCTGTCAAAAAAGAAGGCGGAAACTGCGTTGTACGTCGTCCACCGGCTGCTCGACCACGGGGCGGCCTCAGAAGTTCTCGTGCAAGAGGGATCTCCGATCTTGCTGGCGTGGCTCCTACATGGAAGGGGATCAGAATTTGTCAGTCTGGAGCTGAAGCGTCTCATGGACGTTGAGAAGGAAAGTTTGTCATCGGCCAGTGTCCAGGCTGCAGCCGCGGAGGTTAATGAAGTGGCCCCATGCAAACGCCGCAAGATGGATTCTCAGTCAGAGATGGAGGAACAAGGAAAAGCAAGTCTAACAGTGGACCCAGATGTTCTATGTCACACCTTCTCTCCCTGTGATGGTCCCTCACCTGGGCCATGTCCACGGGGACAGATCTCCGTTCTGGAGATCAGGCATTGTGATTCTGACAGCCTCAGTGTGCTCAACTCCGCCCTGCCCACATTTTTCTGCCTTCGCTCTCTAACCATTCATAACTACTGTAAGTGTGTCAATCAATGTTTTTGGGGTGTGTGGGTTGTGCTGTCACTGGTTGAGGTTGAGAGGGAAGAAGGATGGCTGCAGGATATTCACTTTGCTGTTGGTAATCAATACGTTATCATAGTGGACTCAGGTCTGGATCCTGCAGCTCAGGAGTCATAGATAATTATGGAATGAGGACAGAGAGGAAAAGTATGAATCTGTGTTTGTTTTGCAGTCACTTTCAGTGACACTGACGTGTGGAACCTGGCCTGTGCCCTGAAGAGGTTGTCCGATAACCCTCGCAGCTCCCTCACTCAGCTGAACGTAAGCTACCTGTCAAAGGCCAAGCTCATGGATGTCCTGCTGGACGCCAACCCCAGAATGACGACCCTGCACTTGGAGGTCCAGGACCGTTTAGTGCCGGATCAACAGTCCGTACAACACCATCCCAGGTTGTCAGAGGCATCAGGTAGGTGCTGTCACTCTTCTACTCAAGTGAAGAAATGAAGAAATGAACAGCATTTATGAAACTGCCTGAAACACAAGGTGGTTGTACTGGTCCTGAGCTGACAGAAATACTGTAGGTGTTTAAAAGCTTCAGCTTACACAACACAACATTACATTCAATTACCTTACTTTACATTACATGTCCTGTACCTTTATCAAAGTAAAGGCACTCTAGTTTTTCTGCATTTTAAAAACTGTTAAAAACATTTTGAATACATAAATTCAATAAGATTAGTTGTTTTTTTGCCACTGTGATGCATAAATGTCACATATTATATCTTGAAAAAAGAGACAAACATCGCAAGAAAGAAAGTTTGAGATATTTTGATGAGCTTGAAGTTGTAGGCACCAGTTAAGCATCAGAATCAGTTTAGTCTTTTCAACTAAACGCGCTCAGCTTCGTTATTCGCTGAGATTTAAGTAAATGGACTCATCACTAAAATAATCTAACAATGTGAGAATGTATAATCTGTACGTGAGAGACGAGACTTTGAGGTCGAACCTCTTCAGGTTTCCGATTTTGTTTGACCAAATCAAATTTCGAGGAGGCATCGGTTGCTCCCAGAATTTCTTCAACTCTCCAGTTTTCCAAATTCCCCGTTTCATATGCAGGAATCTCCACACTCTAGCTGTTATCTGTGTCCTGCTCTTCTCTCTTCACAGAGCTGTCCCTGGAGAAGCTGACGCTCAAAGTGGCCGTGTTCCAGACGCCGCTGCGTGTCGTCACGTCTCTGCTGAGACGCTCTCCTCGTCTCAGCTCACTCCACATCGCAGGGCTGAGGTTACCGTTCAGCTCCTCTCTGAGCCCACTCCTCACCACGCTCTCGGGTAACTCAGTTTAGGCTTCATTTGTCACACAGTGATATACAGTATATTTAAAGGTGTCCATGTGAGTTTTTGTACTTAAAATATAAAATATGTATCTTCTGACTAAAACTTGTGTGATTAAAACAAGTCCGTAAAATTCATTCTCTGCTCCGAGATGCCGAGGAAATGAGGAGTGAAAGTTCTGTGAAGAGCTGTCGGTTATGATGTTGACGCCTTTTCAATGTTTAGAGTCAAATCTCTGCCTGAAGACTCTCAACCTGGAGGACATGAACCTGTCTGACTGTCTCCCTGAGATCCTTCATCTACTCAGACGCTGCAAGTTAGAAGGTACGGGGAGGACTAGTGAATGTACACGTTTTACATCTTTGTTTTGATCTGATTACATCATATTTTATATACTTTTTAAGACATAAACCATGACACAAATGCTGAGGTGTGTTCCAGCTTAAAAAAAAATAGATTTTGTAGGGTTTTTATTATCAAAAACCTCAATTTTAATGATGTTTGCTCAGACTAATGATCGATTTTAGCTGTTTCTCGGTCACAAATGTTGCTTTGAGTGTGTGTGAGTGTGACAAAGTGTGTGTACCTAAAGATAGGGATGAGCTGATATACTAATCAGGTATCAGTTAAGTATGTAACGGGAAGAAAATGTGTTTAAAGTAGCTTGAAGTCGCGGTCGGTTGTAAAAAATAACTTCAGCACAGTTTTGTTGTTTAAAAGGTGTAAAAATGAAAATATATCTGATTGATGTTGGTGTCGGTAAATACTGGAGTATGTGATGTTGAGTCATCCGCACCTAAATATTTCCCCTTCTCCCTCTTTGTTTGTCAGAGCTGCACTGTAACGACTGTCGGCTCCTGGAGAAGTGCAGTGACAAGGAGGAGAGTCTGCAGCAGCTGGTGTCGGCTGTGAAGTCGGCGTTCTCGCTTCACACACTGAGTCTGGCTCAGAATCGCCTCGGTGAGCTCACCCTTCACATTGTTCACTCTTCACATCGTTGAGTTGTGGGGTTTATTTTCCTATTTCAATTGGGTAAAAAGTCTGGGGTTTTCTTTTGTCCGCTAACCCAACCCTAACCTTAACCTAAACCAGCTCCTTAATAATGAGGTTCTGCTTCATTAGGACCAAGTGTTGGTCTCCATGAGGACGACTGATCCTGACAAGGTCATATGGTCACCTTCAGGAAATGTCAGCTAATGACAGTGGATGTGTTTGACCTGTTTTAAGTTAATCGAACACATTTTTCGGCCGAGCTTTTCACTCATTTAATGGGAAACTAGTGCAACAACCGTTCAATGTGTGCCTGTTGTTCTTTTGACATCTCTTGCATTTCTTATCCAAACAATGTTGACAGTGACAATAAGTCACCTGCCAAGTTTGAAGCCTGTCAAGTGGTAACATTGGAGAGTTATGGGATTAACAGACATGCATTTATAGACTGCATTTACTTTCACTCTCCACACTAGTGTGTGTGTGTGTGTGTGTGTGTGTGTGTGTGTGTGTGTGTGCGTGTGCATGTGCATGTGTGTGTGATGAACAGTCTAATCTGTGATACCAATGTGGTTTCATGTCTCAACAGCCAAGAATGTGTGTGTGCTCGCTGAGCTCTTCTCTGGACCCTCACCGAGCTCACTGAAGCGACTGAACCTCAGGTAAGAACTGCTGACAAGTCGCATCATGTCAAAGCAACGCACTTTTATTTATTTATTTATTTTTGTAGTTATTATTCTGCTTCTGCGTGGTGTTCTTCAACAGAAATGTGATTTTTAATGTGTGTTCTTCTTTTGAGAACAAGCGAAACGTTTGTGTTGTGTTCGTACACAGCAGAACATGGGTGGGCGGGGACAGGAATCATATCATTATACCATGTAGAATAGTGAAATCCTGCCTATATGTCCAGAAAATAATGCTTCTGTACTCGCGACCTCTTGGATGTAAGACTTTCTCGTCATGTGACGTCCGTGTGCAGCTCTAACTTCATTCAGCCCGCTGAGCTGCTGGAGTTCACTCACAGGCTGAGGACACGGCGTCCCCCGCGGAGACTCGTCCTCGACCTGAAGAAGAACCCCGGCGACCGGGACCCCGACACATGGAACGCAGCGCTCGGCGAACTCCGCCCCCTCTGTGTTCCTCTGGTGGAATGCTGGAGATCCACAAACACGATGGCGGAACACGTCAGCGTCATGTGACCGACGCCAGAGAAAGAGTGTGAGTTTGATTTTCTCCTTAGGTTCCAAACATCAGGTTCCAAAACTTACATTTTTACAAATTCACAATCACATGATTGTATGAGACAGTGGCGGCCATTTTGAACCACAAATGACAAATGAAGCAGTTAATGAGTTTCAATATGAACTGAAGGCTACATAATTATGTTCTCCAACACACCTGGAAGGTAAAGGTGAGATGAGGGATGTTCAGCTGCAACTTCACCAACAGATGTTTCTTAATTTTATAATAAATAAATAAATAAACAGAAACTGTGTTTAAGAGCTTTGGACTGCAGTGAAGAACTTTGAGCTTTGATGGAGAGCTTTGGGCTGAGTACCTCTCGGTGTACAACCTGCCAGAAGTAGAAGATTGTGTTGAGGAATTTTGAACTCTCTCGCCGAACTTTGGACATCATTGAGGAACTTTTGAACTTTTTTGTGGAACTTTTAGAAAATTGGAAACTTTCAACTTTGTTGAGGACTTTCAGAAACTCTGAACTTCGTTGAGGAACTTTGAACTTTTTTGATGAACTTTGAACCTCTTAGTTGAATTTTTAGAAAACTGGAAACTTTGAACTTTGCTGAGGAACTTTGAGAAAATTGGAAACTTTGAACTACTTTGAGGAACTTTGAACCTTGTTAAGGAACTTTGAGAAGCTTTGAACTTTGTTGAGGAACTTTGAGAAATATTGAACTTTTTTCAGAAACTTTGAACTACCTTGGGGAACATTGAGAAATTCTTAATTTAACAAACTGTGGAGGGCAGCATCACACCTGTCAGTGTACAGCCTGCCATAACTTCTCAGAAGAAGAAGAAGAAGAATACCAAAAGTGTTGCTCAGTCCTTTCCTCTCATGTTGCACGCTTGTGTAATTTTCTTGTGTTGCAGGCAACTTCATATTTTTTTTAACCTGATTGACACTGTAGACCTTTGATGTTCAACTGAAAATGTTCTTTTTTCCTCATTAAAACGAACACAACTAAATCAGGAGACTTTAACCTTAGATTAAATTAAAAATGTTTTTATTGAGCAACAATTATCAATTTTTCAATTTCACATAAATCGACTGTTTGACATTTTTTTAATGATCAGCATTAGCCAGTTGTTACAAACGACGCATTTTTGTTCTAGAAACAATAAGTCACTAAAACGTAAATTTTTTCATCCAAATTTGACAATTTTTTGTTTTTTGATGACCATTTTTTTTCTGTATTTAATATTAAGCATATACATTATATTTTATTGAAAATACTGTATATAATTGAACTACAGTGGAGACATAAAATGTACATTAAATGTAGTTACAGTTAGCTGCCCTGATTTCTAAAAATCCTTAAATAAAAACCCGTTTTGGGCGTTTCGTGGTCAGTTGTGCGTCATATTGGACGTGTTAATTTTAATTACGCATCACGTGATTCGTCTGTTGTGCACAGTGATTGAAAAACAGTGTTTTGATGTTTGAATCTTTTATTAAACCAGCGTCTGTTACACTTGAGCGTCTTCCCTCGGACAGAGTGAGTGACAGTGGACGTTCAGATACAGACGGACAAAAACCCCGCAGGACGGACGAAGACGCGGCTTCACAGAGCCACCGCTGTCGTCTCCCCCCCACTGTCTTTATTCTTTACGTAAGACGAACACCATCAACACCGACCACCAATTCATCATCAGTAAGAACCAAGTAGAAAAGAAAAAACGGACAAAAATGGATTAAAAAGAGCTTCATGTTTTTCTTCTTTTTAAAGCTAAATACTGTGACGTTTGTGTAATTCATGTTGTTTTTCCTCACGGTTTTGAGTAAATTCAAAGTTAAAGAGAGTGAAGAGCCCATGTCTGCATGCTAACTGCTAACTGCAAGATTTCTCTCTGACTGTACATGAAAACAAATGCGAACTCTCGCTACGAGATTCAACAGCAACTGAACTTTCAACATTTTTCATAACTTTAGTCGTTTTTTAGTAACGTTATTCTCAGAAAAGTGTGAACTCGATCTCATTAGATAATCAACAGGAAGTCATGTTCCATGCAAATGAGCGTACATGGTGTCCAAGTTAGTAAACTCGTCAGTAGCCAGGGTCAGAGGTCAAACTGAAAACCCCACCACAAGAGGAGGACGTGCACCTGCTGCTGTTGTCACTCACACAACCTGTAGATAACAGAAAGCTAACTTATCAGTTTCCCTCTGCTTCCTTCTCAGTGCAAAGCTAGCAGTTCCCTTATGCTTCCTGCTATATGCTATGCTAGTAGTTTCCCCCTACTTCCTGCTCTATGCTATTTTAGCATTTGCCCTCTACTTCCTCTACTTCCTGCTCTATGCTGTGCTAGCATTTTCCCACACTTTATGCAAAGTTCCCCTCTGCTGAATGCAAAGCTATCATTTGCCCTCTATGCTGTGCTAGCGTGTTCCCTCGTTCTGCTCTATGCTAAGCTAGCTTTAATTTGATCTAAACATGCTGTAACAAAGCTGACTGTGTCCAGTTGTTGGCACGATTCCGTCTTCAGTGCTCGTCTCTCTCTCTCTTACGTGGTGGAGCTGCAGCTTCACTCAGGCAGTGATTGGCCACGATTGAGTGAGGACGCAGGTAAAATGTCAAAGTGACAGGAAGTGGAACGTCACGTGTGTCTGAAGCAAACACATCTGTCTTTAGAAGAGTTTTCAAACCTTAGACCTGGTATTGACATCTGTCCTGGAACATATGGCCACAACTGGACCACAATTAAGCTATTCATATCTGAACCAGGAGTGTTCTAAGGGATTTTGGGGCCCCTGGGGGACCTTTCATAAAACCGATTTTCTGTCTCCTGTACATAGCGATTGTAAAAAATCTAGGGAGTTCTGGCAAAATGTTCTATTTGCCATGGTTTTCCAACATGAAACTGGGGCTGGAAGCAGCACAAAAATGGTTCCTTGCTTCCTCTTTGTGTGTCCGGACATTGTACGGAATTTAGGGACATGATCACTCAGGATGGACGTTAATACCAGGTCAGAGTTGAACTAAGCTAAGGTGACGCCTACAGTCATATTTCCCTGTGGTCGAGCTCGTCTGTGTCGGCATGTGAAACAGTCGCCGCTGTGGTGAGGACTCTGTGGTTTATACGTAGCAGCTGAGTGGTGAAGTATGAGAGCGAGGAAGCGGCGTGTTAGCAGCGAGGTTTCATCTGTACGACACACCACACGGAATATCTCTGTGCCCGCACAAAAAAGAAAAGAAGTGACTCACATCAGTTGATTCAAAACAAGTTACACGTATCGTAGCTTTAAAGACACACATTCTGAGACACAGCATTAGACCTGAACTGTCCACACACTGCCCACGTCCATCAGTGTGAATCAAATTTACACTTTAACGAGACAAAAAGGAACGAAACCGTCACAGTCTCCTCCACTGTCACATTATGACTCCTCCTTTCTTTACATACTTATTTTTACATCATCTGTACAGTGTCAATATACATACATGTTATTAATCTGGAGTGTGTATGTTGGAGTGAGTGAGCAGCACATCACACACAAACACTCATCACAGTCTCTTAAAGGGATCAATCAGGATCTTTTTTTAAAGTGGTGTTGTATGACGTACTTACGTGTGTTTCATACTAAAAACACATCAGCTTATGTCTACTCTATCTTAACAATGTCTTTGCTGCTTTATCTCACAGTTAGACGAGCTTTTCTGGCAGGAAACTGACATCCGCTCACTGCCTGCACCAAACCCCATTGAGAAAATCAACAATTTTAGCCAGCATGGACAATGGAGTTGCTGGTCTACTGCTGCCTTGTTTGGTGAGTTTGTGTGACTGAGGTTATATGAAAACCAAAGATTTCAAACACCAAACTCTCTGAAGAATTTCATGAATTCATAATTTAAATTTACTGATGGAGGCAGACGTGGATTAACAACCCCTGTGTGCTGTGATGTAAAATTGCAGGTTTTGTCAATGGAGTTTTGTATGGGGGAGCAAAGAGGGTTCACAAAACCACAACATTTCTGTTGGAAAATGCTGTGAACTGATGAGATAAAGCTGCAAACATATTCTAAACATAGGTGAGACTTAAGTCCTTTAAGTGGCAAAAAAATCAGTTGTCCCAGCTGTTCCAGGCCCGTCTATTTCTCCCTTTGCAGTATGAAACACAGTGACTATGTATATACAAGTACGTCATGCATTCCCACTTCAAACATCCCAAACTGTCCCTTTACAGAGAGAGAGAGCGAGAGAGAGAGGTTAATGTAGCCAAAGATTAACAGTGACACCTGGACACCAGTGTTTTTTCGTGTGTGTGTATATGAAGTGTTCACAATCATCTGTTCAGTCGTGTTTACAAAAGAAACACACACACACAAATAAATCAAAATGTACAGCGGCATTAACAGTCATACATTAATACAAAGTACACACTCGCTCACACACACACACACAGTCGTACACATACATCCGCTCGTGTGTCGTAACAAAAACACACATACACTCACTCACCGGAGTCTATAATACTGTATCTGGAGAAGGCATTACAGGAGATCTCAAAATAAATAGAAATAAATTAAATCATATTTATATATATATAAAAAAAGAACAGGTTAGAAACATAGAAACTCTGTTGAATACGGCACAAGTATCAGAGGGACGCGATAAACACAGATGTAATGTTGGGACGTAAGACAGACAAGCACACGTTCATGAAGCATTAGTGAGCAGGAAGGCCACACACACACACACACATACACACACTTTACAGGTATGTGTGTCACATGACTGTCCACCACCTTTGTGTGACGTGCTTGGAACATGGACGCGTCCACTTAAGTCTACAATACTTTAATAACATGTTTAATCTCGCCGGTAAACTGATGATGTGTAAACCGTTAAATATCCTGCACCAAATCCCATAGAGAAAATCAGCGTTTTTAGCTCACGGGGGCTCCAGAGCTGCTGCTCCACCGCTGCCTCCTTTGTTGTTTCTGTCGCTGAGGTAAATCTGAGCAAAGGATTTTAAACACAGAAGTAATAAAATGACACATTTGAAGTTGCTGTTGGAGGCAGCAGTGCATGGACGACTCCCGTGTGCTGTGGTGTTAAAATTGCTGGTTTTCTCTATGGACTTTGGTGCAGGGGGAGGAATGAGCGATTTAGAAAGAGACACAGAAGTCAGGCAAGATAAGGTGGCAAACTTGTTCTTAAGATATCGCAGACTCAAGCAGAGTGGTTTTATTTGGTGAGGGTTTTGGTCGAAACTAAATCTCGTCTTTTTTGAGAGCTGCAGAGAGACCGTGGTCCTTACACCGTCAATCGCTAAAGCGAAATGAGTTAAATGAGCGTGTGTATGAGCGTATAGAAGTCGAACCTCTACCCGCTGTGATTCAGTGTCCATGTTCTCGTCACATGATGGCGACTGAGAGGCCGATAGAGCTCTGACTCTTTCACCTTCAGTGAAGAGCGTCTTTAGCTCGTACACGGCGTCGCGTCACTTCTCAGTCTCGTGTCTGAGACACAACCAAAACCCCGAAGTAGTGACGAGATGATTCAGTCAACCTGGTCCCTGAACACTTGAGCCTGATTTATACTCTGTTGTTCAAATAATCACTGGCTGTCATTAAACTCAAGGAAGAAGAAGAATAAGTTGTTATCTTGTGAGTTATAGTTGTGTTTTTTTTTTACCTCTTTTAAAGGCCTACTTCCTTTTACTTGGGCTGCTTGGTCCGTTACACTCTTTACTGAGAGGACAACGGGAGGTGTTGATCAGTGACAGTGAGGAGATGTTTTGTTTTGGTCCATCAGTTTGAGGTGAAACGTCGTCACAGAGACGGGAACTACCAATACAAGGGTGTCATAGATAAAGACTTGTTGACTACAGCAACTTCCACTAAAGTATGAGCTAGCTCCTTAACTTCCAGTCAGTTTGTCGTAAACTTAGAGTGGAACTTTTTTCACCTTTTTCTCTCCAGAGCGCCCCCTACAGTTTTGGAGGGGGCGCTCTAAAAATAACGCTATCACTTCCTTCATCGTATGTGTGTTTAGTGCCAAAAAAGTACAAGCCTCAAAACAAGCTGGTAAACAAGCTAGCTGGCCCTGTCACTGTAAACGACAGCAAAAATACAACTTTTCATCAAACTTTCTATGAGTAAAAACTGAATTAAGAACAATTTTGACTGTCAAAAACTAAATTATGGACATTTAACCATCACGATGACTCTGAAGCTGTTAAATTAGGGCAATAGTTCAGTTTTTAGGGAAATATTAGTGATTATATTTCCAATATAGAGCTACGCAGCATGTGAAACATTTCTCTCACACAGCAGAGTATAAATCAGACTTTCACCAGAGTGTGACACCGCAGATTTCCTGCTCTCGCATCCTTGTGTAAAACATGTGCACATTTACTGTGTGTGTGTGTGTGCGAGCACTGGGGGTGGGGGGGGGGGGACAACAACAACAACCAGTTAACACACACGAGTCAGACTCTCAGAATGAATGAGTGAAGCTAGTGCGTAGCCGCGGTGACGTGATGAGATCCCTGCTGATTCCTTCACGCTCTCATGTGTACAGTCTGTTGGTGTTGGTGTATGTGAAGGCACACACAGTAACCATATGAAGAAACTCAGAATACTGTCAGTCAAACGTCCGTTACGAGGGTGACACCAAGAGAAGTAGAAAAGAAAAGGAAACTCATAAATGTACTGTACAGTGGACAGAACGTCGCGTCGGTTCTCTTGGATCCAGCGGGAGAGCGAACGTGTTGGAGATGTGAGGTATTCACGCAGCGGCAGGTGATGTTCCTGTGCTGGGCGAGTGTGTACACGTCTGTCATGGGCGGGGTTAAAGGGTGCGTAGAGGAGGCGGGGTCAATGTGTGTGTTTGTGTGTGTCAGGGAGGCGGGGCTATAGGATTCCATCCATGAAGCTGGTGTCCAGCCGCTGGATCAGCACCCGGATGAAGGACATCTCCTTGCGCGTGTTCTCAAAAATCACCCTGGGGTCGTCGGACTGGCAGCGCAGACAGTTTGGAGCCATCACCATGGCCAGGTTGTTCACATCCATCTTTGTGATGGTGACGTTGGCAGACTGAGCAAATACCTGCAGACGCACAGAGAGAGAGAGAGAGAGAGAGAACATGAAGCCTGAACCTGAGGGAAGAGCTTTTAAATGGATAGTTCAGGGGTTTTGTTGAAGTGTGGCTCTGTTTCCTGAAATCTTTTTTTATATCTTATGAAAAGCAGCTGTTTCTATTTATCTTTTTTAACATGCCATATTTTTCCTCTAACCTCTTATATTTACAAAGTCTAAAGTCTTTTTCTCTCCGGAGCGCCCCCTACAGTTTTGGAGGGTTGTGTTTTTACGTCTAAAAATAACGCTATCACTTTCTTCATCTTATGTGTGTTTAGTGCCATGAAGCAATTTTCACTCACTTGAGTGAAACAAAATACAAGCCTCAAAACAAGCAGGTAATCAAGAGAGCAGTGACCTGTCACTGTAAACGACAGAAAAAATCTAACCAAACTCAAAAATCAAACTTTCTACGAGGAAAAACTGAATTCTAGACATTTTTGACTGTCAAAATTTGAATTACGGACATTTTTGACATGATTTGGACCCTGAACTATCCATTTAACTTGTATTGAAAATTGAAAATAAGCAAAAAACAAAGGAGGTTGTATTTAATTTAGGTCTAGGGTCGGGAGTTCTGGTTTCGTGCGTGCGTGCGTGCGTGCGTGCGTGCATGCGTGCGTGATACCTGTAGGAAGCGGATGAGGTAGCAGAGCACCAGTTTGTTGATGTGTGGCAGACCCAGCACCACGTTCACAGCTGCCTCTGGGTTGTCATAGTGACTGATGCACTCATCGTAGAACTCGTGAGGGATCAGCGGCTCCTCCAGTTCCCTGTACCAGAGCTTCAGCAGAGACGCTGACAGGACACACAGACAGAGACAGACGGGGTGAGCCCTCGTGTGTGTGTGTGTGTGTGTGTGTGTGTGTGTACAGGGCTTTTTAAGGGTTAAGTCCTGGTTTTAGGGTTAGAATGAGGTTTATGTTGGGATTAGATTTGTGTGTGTGTGTATTAACCTGGGATGTGTGGGTCCTCCAGTCCTGTGGGGATTTTCCACTGATCCACTTGCAGCTTGAGGGCATTCACTTCATCTATGTCCCCTGGTACCCTGCAGGTCAAAGGTCACATGTGCAGTGTGGTTTGATTTAGTATTTATAATCTGTGATTAAGATTAAGAAGTCTCTTGGATGAGAAGAGAAACAAATATTTTCTCTGCGTCTTCCTGAGATGAGTTCAGTGAAATCACAAGTTTGAAAGCTAAGAGACGATAGTGGATAGTGGCAGTGGTCTCTGCTCCTGACTCCCTCTCACCTGAAGATGCCTTCAGTTTGGTCTCCATTGAGACCCAGAACCTCCTCAGAGAGGCGGGTCTGCACCCAGGGCAGCTGATGGTCTGGATACCTCTCCTTCTGCAGCGCCATCACCTCCTCCAGGGAGGAGCCGAACATGGATGGACTGAAGATGGCGTTCTTGGCGTGTTTGATCTCCTCCAGACAGGGTTTCTGCACGCCCTGCGGACACACACACATGGACGTCAGAGGGAGCAGAGGAAACAGGACGTGCAGCTCATTAAAGGTCTGTTCACACCGTGAACACCGGTCAAACCGCGGGGTCCTAAAAGTGACAAATGATCTCTGTTGGTGACCTGCTCTCCGTTTGCTGCTACATGATTCACAGGCTCTGAGCCAAGCTGCTGCCTGCCAACACACACGCACACACACACACACACACACACACACACACACACTCACACACTCTGACATAATACACCTGACATGTTCCAAACAGACTGTGGGTATTAATCTGCTGCTGTAGCAGCTTCTTCTACCAGACGCAGTGTTCAGACACAACAACATCAGTGTTGTAATTTAACAAAGTACAAATACTTGATGCACAGCATCAGTACATTACTTATATTTTTAGCAAATAAAATCAGAAGAAGACAGGGTTAAAGTGTCTTTGCTCAAGGACCCATAATAAACTAGCAGAGCCAGGAGTTGATGCTTTTACTTCTAAAACTCAAGTACATTTTATATCAGAAAATGACTTTTGATACCTAAGTATCAAGTGCACTAAATGTTGCACAGAACAAAACATTTAAATCCTATTTTGTTCTCAATAACTCTTTCTGTGTGACTCTTCAGTTATCAGGCCGATATTTGACACTTTTTAATGATCTGCATTGGTTGAATATTGTTTATTAATCCAGATTATTACAAGTGAAGCACCAGCCAACCAACCATTTACATCTCACCATAGCAGAAGCTCCTTGGAGACATGGTGACCTGGTTTCATTTAACTTAACGTACGATAATTTAAAGATAAAGTGTGTAAAATTTAACAACATTCATTGGTGAAGGTTGCCTGTTGCAGCTGAACATCCCTGTAAATCTACTGTAAAAACGTGGTCGGTCCAAAATGGCAGCCTCTGTCGAGCCGATCCAGCTCCTGATATAAAAATAAAAGCCTGATTCTGGGCGGTAATGAAAAGCAACAGTTAATACAATCAGGTGATTTTATCTTCAATCACTGACAAATGTTACAGTTTTAACACACTGGACCTTTAAACTCGGAGGTTTTCCAGAGATGAAACCATGGAAGAGTGAGGTTTCTTACCTTCTTGGCTCCGGTCAGAGCCGCTTTAGTCAGTTTCCTGTGACAGTATTTAGCGTAGCTGCTAATGGCCACTCCTGAGAGAGAACAGAGAGAAGAGAAGACGGATCAGAAACGTGTTAGCCTGATGAGCGGAGGCCATGAAACCAGATTACAGCATCATCCAGATTTGTTTCATTCAAACTGCCAATTTTTCCCAAGGCATTCAGAAAATTCTTTTCAGTGGCTTTGACGACGTTGACGGAGAGTTAGGAAAATAACAGAAGAGGGAAATAAACGGCAAAATGTTATGTAAATGTATAAATAAATGATCAGTGGGGAATCGTCTTCTACGCCTCTATGCCCAACATTAATTCTGGACCAAAAATAAGTATTAAATGAGTTAAGGGTTAAGTCCTGGTTTTGAGTATTAAATAATATATATAATAATGTATACATATATATTTAAAAAATGTATGTCATTTAATTTAATACAATACATTTAATAAATTTTCTCTCATCTATGTTCTAAAGTTAAGTTCATCAGCAATGAAAGGGTTATTGTCCTGAAACATGTTATCCAATCAGAATCGTCCGTCTCTATTAGCTGGCTCATTCATTGGTTAGGACTTCTCGAATCCCGGAGAAGTCCTAGCTATGTGTTTTGGTTTGGAAAGTGATGGGAAAATTGACCAATCACGGTTTGATTTGAAGTGGGTGGGCTAAAACAAAAGATCCTCGGCCTTCGTGAAGTCCGAACAGCGCAGGTCGAACTGCAGACCACAGCCGCACGACACGCCCCCCAGAGTGCTGAGAGAGCGATGTTGTGGCTAGCTTGATAGCATCGCCTTTGTCAAGGCGGCCTTTTCACAGAAAAACTTCAAGTAATAAACAATGGAAGTTCAACTCCAGAACTCCAATGAAAAGAAAAGGTTATGAAAGTGGAAAGGCATTTCAAGACGGAAAATTCTTATTAGTTGGAGACGTGCGCACAGCGTATACCGGCAGCTGCACAGTGAAAGCTACAGGCTGCACTTTGGCAAACTTTGAGGCAAGGAGCCCATCAGACCTGCTGCTCTTTCTGACACTTAACGAGCTGACTGAGAGCATGGCAGATGTATCCCCTCACCTGCCTACCCCCCCCCCCCCGTGGAGCGGTCTTACTCGGCTCTGAAGCCAATTAAGACGCACGCCAGAAACAGTGCCAGAAACAGTACCGGACAGACTTTGGTACTGATGTCCATAGAGAAAGGACGTCTTTTGGAGCGCTGTTGTGCGCCGTGATTTCAGAGCGCTGTCCATGGTGATAAAATGAGCCTCGGTGTCTGTGTCAGCAGCGTCACGGGGTGACCTCATTTTATACTTCCAGATTTTGGCTATGTTTGCATTGAGTATGTTTATTTCATTTCCACTATGTAGCCATAATGGTCTCCAGTTTTATGAAGTTAATGTTGAGAATGTATCTTGTTGCGGGGAATGTTAATGATGTTATGGTCTATTTGTTTACATCCTTGTCATCGTTAACAATTGCAGTTGTTTAACGCTTTCAACTCATCATACTGTTGCTTTTTTTCCGCGATTATTTATTTTCTCGGTAATGATGGCTGAGTTGAAGGCCCAGCTGTAGTGCCCACGGTTCACCACTGAATGATCATATATGTGTATATATAAAAATCTAATTATACTATATTTATTGACCTATAACACAAAAAAGTTTATCCATACAAATGTTATCTTGAATGTAGGACGGTAGTATTTTCTTATTATTATTTTATTTAACCTTTATTTTACCAGGTAAAAAAACGACCCATTGAGATCCAAATCTCTTTTTCAAGGGTGACCTGGCCAAGAGCTTATTATTAAACTTATTACTAAACTACTCAAAATGTCATAAAAAGGTGAAACATGTCAACATTCTAGTCCACAAACCAACAAAGAACATATTCACATTTTTTTTCAATTATAAATCTATTGATTGTTACAGCTTTACTTGAGTACATTAATTAAATCAAATGTAATTCATTTTGAGGGTTTTTGGAATAAAGCCACATATTATTTATTTATTTATGGTAAATCTATAAATAGTGTTTTCTCTCATTGAAAAAATTTTAACTTTTAAAACTTGAATTTCCTTCGGGATCAATAAAGTATAAATAAAAGATATCTATCTATCTATCTATCTATCTATCTAGTACACTCTGTCATTTAAACATATTAAAAAATAATGTCTTTATTTTTCACGTAGAACCAGACAAACACAGAGGAAACAAAGAGGTTTGGCTGTGATTTCTGATGCAATCTGCGCTCACACTGGTCAACACCTCATTATCCATCATGAGCAACCTATAAAGCCGCTGCCCTACATTATCTGTGAGACACTTGTGGGGGGGACCACACTGTGCTGTTCACCCTGTCTGCCTGTGGGGGGCAGCAGAGCACCAGCACAGCCTGGCTGTACTCTGACATTAAAGAGCAGAGACAGAAACACGTGGTTTTAATTTTTTTTACTGTGTTTTACTGCGTCTCCTGCTGACTTGTTGCATGTTGTGCCTTATTAAGCATGGATCTCTCTCCTGCAGGGGGCGCTCTGTATGGGTTTGATTTGGGTGATTGATTTTCTGTTAAGAATAAAGAGTAATAAGTGATGTTTGTTGCATTTTATGTCTGTATCAGCTTCCCTCTTGTCCGATATTGTATCCCCGGATTTCCCCAAAGACTGTCGTGAGTGTGCGTCCGATCAATGTTCCCCACATTACAATAACAACCTTCTCTCTCTCTCTCTCTCTCTTATGAACCACTTCAAATGCAGAATCCGTGTAATTGCATTGGCGAGGCTGCGGTGAGACGATTTTAATATCAAATAATAATCATTTTTCAAGTTGTTTTTGTGAAAATTGTGTTTTAACACACTCAGAAATGCTGCGTTTTCTACTCTGGGACTGTGAGATTAGATGTGATCCGATCAAAGACAGTGTGTTTTATGTGGAAGGATGCAAAACGTTATCGGCATTAAAATGTGTTATCAGATATTGGCAAACACACAAAAATCCCACGATTATTCTTACATTCTTGTAGCAGTAACTCGTTTGGTCCACGTCAGAATGTTTTAAACTAAAAACCTCTTTTTGATACAAATTGGTCTCTCTTGTCCGGTTCTACGTTTCATTTTCGGAACCTTCACGGTCCAACCCGTTATTATGTTTATTAATTTTCACACAATAAAGAAAATGTGTGTATCTACATCTGTTGTGAGATTAGAATGAAAAATATTGTGTAAAATTTCACTACAGAAAAGACCTCAGGGAAAATGTCCTAACGTTCTGGAACCATCCTCCTCTTAAAAAAACCTAATTATACTGTTTTTATTGACCCATAACACACAACACAACATGTTATCTTGAATATTGGACAGTAGCTAACACTTATTTACATTTTTAATAAATATTTTAAGTGTTTTCTAAATTATTTAACTAGTTAATTAATTCACAAGACGGTGACATTTTTTTCCCAAAACCACAAAATGACAGCATTCTTGTCCACAAAGCAACAATATAACAGTTTACCAAATAAACCAGAACATGGAAACACATCCTCTGGAGACCACAAGTGTCTAAATAATTACATTTGTAATGTATTTGTATAGCACCAGACCAAAAGGAAGCCTAAAGGAAGCATATGTAATGTGAAAAGTATCGGTCCCAGCATTGTACCTTGTGGATCTCCACAACTGAATTTAGCCTGTATTAGTGTAGAACATGAGAAAACTGGGATCTGTTCTAGTCATTGCTGTGAGCACATAATGCTGTGTTGCTTCCTCACCCTTGGTGTCATTGAGCGGGTCCATGTGTCGGTAGATGTAGCCCTCCAGGTAAGCGTGGAAGCGCGGCGTCGGGGGGAAGAAGGCCAGACAGATCGCCATCAGCTCCCAGCCTCGCTCCAGACTGTCGTAGCGGAAGTTCTCCGTGGTCTGACGACAGAGCTGGATGTAGAGCTCGTCGCGGAGGCCCTGGTTACTCCACCCACGCACCACAATCTGACGGAGACGAGCAGAGAGCAGGGTGAGTCGTCAAATAATAAGAATCACGACTGTAAACTGTACTCTGGAGCTGAACTACCACTGTTTTACACCTGAAAAGCAGTGTATATGTGATCTGATCCATGTACAAATCGGGGAAAATAATAATAATATAATATAATATCAAAAGTGTTTCGTGTTTGTACAACTATGAAAAGAGTCTGAGTTTGTGGCACAGATCAGGCGACGAGTTGCAGGAAAGCACTTTAAAATAATGAATACAAGGCTTTTAAGAGATTATTTTGAGGGAGCTGATTTATGTTTGTGTTGTTGTTTAAATTACGTTGTTTATTGATGGTTTATTTAAGCACTGGCTGGATGTTCAGAGTGTAAATAACTTGGGAGATGAGGGAAATCAGTATAGACTTCTTTCTGCTCCTTTTTTGTCATATTCTTACTTACTTTTTAGTATGTGCTGAGGTTTTCTTCATAGCACATATTGGAAATACCTCGTATCAGCAGGGTTTAGCATTGTGTTGGCCATCTCAAGGACGTTTGACAAAAAAACACAACATGTAGAGCCATTGTTTTGTCCTTCTAAGGCTACTGTAGACCGTTTCTGTGGTAACAAAACCACAGTGACCATTAGTCTCAGCTGATTATACACTAATGCAAATATAATTGTAGTTATGATATTACGGTAGATATTCTTCCATTTATGTGTGGGATTTATTCCTGTAACTATTATCAAACTCCTGGTTGTGCCGCTTCACCGGAGCTCGCTCCCTGTATGAAAACCTGGTGGAACCCAACACGACTAATGACCTCATTAAATTTCAGGGGTTTAAAACATGTACGCCCGTGTATGAAGAGGTGATTTAAATGTTTCATAATAGTTCTGCAAATGTGTCCGGCGCCGAAGCGTGAAGCCACAGCCACTCTGGCAAAGAAAGTGTTTACTGTCCGGCGTTATTACCACTGCAGAGTCTGTCTGTCCGTCCGCTTCACTGTCCAGTCTTTTTTGTTCCTCTGTGAGCGTTGATTATTTGTGGATGATTGTGGGTGAGCGAACACTTTCATCACGACAAGTGCGATTTTATAAAAGAAAACATCCATGATGTTGTGTGGTGTGTGTTTGTTAAGCGTGTTAACTCTCCGCACAGTTTTATAAACGAGGCTCTCTGTGTTTTAAAAAAAAAAAAAGCTTCCTCTCAAAGTCGCACTGTGAACAAGGGCATGCGCGGCTGCACAGTGTGACGCGGTATGTCACTCTTCAGCTGTGCCGCAGAGAGGAGGAGGAGGAGGAGGAGACCATTTCATTATGATTTTTGAGTTTAGGTCTCGTTCACAAGGAAACAGAGCTGTCGTTTTGTTTTCGCCTGGATTTCTTTAGATTTTATGGCTGTAGAATTGTCAAAAAATTGTCTTTTTCCAAAGATAACTTTCACTTTTCCATACCTGGCAGTTCTTCAACTGTTTAGGAATCACAGTACTGAGAAGCTGACGTCACAAACAAATGTGTGACGTGCTGGTGAATCTTTGTCTGGGATTGGGATGGTCGTTCCTGCGGGAGTCCTGAGGTTCTACCGTAATGACCTGAGGTTCTACCGTAATGACCTGATGTTCTACCGTAATGACCTGAGGTTCTACCGTAATGACCTGAGGTTCTACCCTAATGACCTGAGGGTCTACCGTAATGACCTGAGGTTCTACCGTAATGACCTGAGGTTCTACCGTAATGACCTGAGGATCTACCGTAATGACCTGAGGCTCTACCGTAATGACCTGAGGTTCTACCGCAATGACCTGAGGTTCTACCGTAATGACCTGAGGGTCTACCCTAATGACCTGAGGTTCTACCGTAATGACCTGAGGGTCTACCGTAATGACCTGAGGATCTACCGTAATGACCTGAGGGTCTACCGTAATGACCTGAGGCTCTACCGTAATGACCTGAGGGTCTACCGTAATGACCTGAGGTTCTACCGTAATGACTTGAGGTTCTACCGTAATGACAAGTACATGGGCGCAAAGCTTTCCGGTATCCATCCATCTTTTACCACTTTGGCCAAAGGCGTAGTCACACCTTGAACAAATCGCCAAGTTTTCTAGATATCACAAGCGGTCTAGGAGGAGTTACGGTAATGACGGTAACAGAAGGGTTAATCGAGCTAAGGCCGTAGTCTGACTACGACAAGGCAACGGGATAAATTACTATACATGCGGAGGAGAACAGTGAACAGTGAGATGGACCGCATGTACACGTTCATCATGACACACATTAGATGGAGCGTGGCTCTTACTGTCCGGAGGAAGAATGCCGCTGGCAACAGTAACCACAGTTTATACGTCGTCGCCTCCTTAGATAGAACGTTAATTTCGGGAAAGTGCAAAGATCGGGAAAACTGGCAAGATAGGACTTGAGTGTTGGACATGGTTTGACGAGCTCCCTCCCACGTGTACTTGGCCCTTAAGTTTCTAAAATGCACCCACTGCATCACAGTGGGCTCGACCATCCATCATCCTTCCTAAATGACCCGATTACAAGTTAGACTGTTTACACCTGGCATTAAAATGTCTCCTGTGACCACATGAGATCCGATCTGGCTTCCCACACTCCTTTACCTGGCCGCTGTCTGCACGCCAACTAGGTACCCAACTCCGCAGAGGACGGAGAGTGGGGTTCAGTGAGGGCAAGGATGGAGACGTTCGTCTTTGTCTGTATGACCCCACACTTCCTTCCTTTTGTTGGCTGAACTGAACCAAACAAAAACTTGTGCGTTGACATAGGACGCGGCTACAGCTCATGTGAATCGCAGGACACATTGATCATTGACGCTTCGTACACAACATCTGCTTGTATGGACGAAATCCTGTAACTGAGGACGAGGATGTCAATCACACGATGGATGTTAGTTAAACCAGGTCTGATTGGAGTTTACGGTGTGTGCGTGGGTGATTTGTGCAGCGTCCACACACCTCCAGAGCCACAGCGAGGGGGTCGACCTTGGAGCGACGGTCGCCCATGAAGGTCTGGACGAGCTTGAAGATGTCGACCGCCTCCTTCTTGACAAGGCGGTCCGAGGTCATGATCATTGGCTTCTTGATGGGTTCACTGCTCCAGGCCAGCATGTTTGCGATGGACACTTTTCTTCTGAAAAGACCCTGAGGAAAAAGGAAAGAGACGGAGAGGAGGAAATGAGGTCACTTCTGCAATCCTCGGCGAGGAACCTTCCTAGAACTAGTGCTGCGTTCCATTTGCAGTCAGAACTCAGACTCGGATTACCAGGATTTGGTGGGAGGAGACAAACACAAACACGGAGAGAACATGAGAAATCAACACAGAAAGGGCCGAGAACAGACGGGAGTTCAAACCCAAGACCTTCCTGCTGTGAGTCATCAGTGCCACCCACTGTGCCACCCACTGTTCCACTGCGCCATTGGGGAGCAGGGAGTGACATTTCCTCCTCAGTCGTAGTCAATATTGTTAAAGTTTAAGGATATTAATAATAATTCTTGTTACTGAACGGTCGTAAAAAAGAAAATAATCGATGGATGCTGTGGGTTTTTTTTATGAACCTGTTGGACACTGTTATTGACTGAACCATTACGCCGGTGCGGCTCCTCGTAGGGGTCAAGGGTCAATATCTTGAACGTCAATATTTACAGTGTAATCAGTAATTCAGACGTGTGAGGAAATCTGTCAACATTATGTATACAGTTAGTGTTTGTGTGAGTGCATGTAAACAATTTTGTTCCCTTTTTTTGGACCATTTTAACATTTATGAGCTAATCAGCAATTATTACTACAAATATCTACAATTTAATCCTGATTGGTCATATTTCTATTTCAGACATCATTAATTACTTTGGAATAACGACCTGACATGACCTGTGTTTTACATACCGGCACTTTAAATTCCATTTTTTTTTTTAAATGCCGAGTCATGTTATGTGTTGCTTTGTTCTTCTCCATGAGAGAAGAATATTTGTTATACAATCGGAGAATTTCATCTCGTGAAATTTGCACCAGCACAAACGCGACATCGTTATTGGCAGACACTCGAGGTTGTGATATCGTTATCGGACACAAAAAGTGATATCGAACCATCCCTGTTCTTTACATAATGGACTTCGGCGCCACCTACTGCTACTCCTACGTTCACAGGGTTTCTTTGGGCAAATTTTTTGTTGAATTTTGCGATAAATGTTAACGAAAACTCGTAACATGACGCGGCTTCTGTTAAATGAGCACTTTAATGTGGGACACGTGAGCTGAAACTGAGAAGTGCACTTAACGTGAGAGACGGTGACATCACTGACGAGACGTGATGTGTATGATGTCATACAGACACATCGCACGCACACACACACACACACACACACACACACACACACACACACTCCTCAGTACCTGTGTGTGTTTGTTGAAGTGCTTGGACGCCCAGTTCTCGATGTCGGTCTCCGAGGACGGCTTCCTCAGGGTGAATTCGGGGAAGATACCACAGCTGGCGCTCGGCATCATGTTCCTGGCATTCCGACTGGCCTCGAACTGGGCGCAGGCTCCGAGGTCCTCCGACTGACGAGCAGACAGACAGAGAGACAGACAGACAGACGGAGAGAGGAAGCAGAGAGCTGAAAGTTTGTGTGGCAGCAGAGAAAGCTGACTGAGATTATTACTGACGTGTTAATGCGTCAACATCCACAAGGTTATTTCAGAGCAACAAAGAGTCCATTTATTCTTCAGCAGCTTGATTAAAATAAAAAAAAAAAAAGTTACAGCGATGGATCAACAGTGACAGAAAAACCCACACAGGGAACATGAAGCTCGTCAAACGCTGTCAGTATTTATAGACACAATCTTTTCAAGATGATTTGTAAGATATTTCAAAAACAAATGATTTCAAAACTCCACATGAGCCTTTTTTAAGACAAACAACACAGGATAAATGGTAATGTTGATCCTTAATGAGCACTTTTATTCTGCACACTGATGTTTACAAAAATCAAGGGTAAACTTTTGGGGGATTTAATGCAATAAAATATGTAAATGTTAACTCAGTACGAGGATAAAACCGGATTATATTAGAGGAGGTGGCTTTTTTTACTCATCCTCACAAATGAGCGTTGGATGCTGCTGTTTAATTATGACACAGTTACAGCAAGTGTCTGTGTGTGTGTGTGTGTGTTGTATAGGTATCTTTGTGAGCACCAAAAAACTTGTATACCTAAGGAAGTGAGGACATTTTGGCTGGTCCTCACATTCTGATACCCCTAAAAATGGATTTTTGAGGATTAAGACCTGGTTTTAGGGTTAGGGTTAGGCACTTTGTGATGGTTAAGGTTAGTGTAAGGGGCTAGGGATTGCATTATGTCAATGAATGCTATACAAACATGTGTGTGTGTGTTTTACATGGTTTTGTGTATAATTACTGACTTTAATTACAGACCAAAAACCTGTCCTAATAACCTAATGAGGCAAAACATCACTTTGAAGCCCAGTCTAATCAAAAAAGTGAGCCATATAAAAGTCATGTCATCATTTTTTAGTGAATGGGGGGGTTATTAAGAATATTTAGAATATTAAGAATGTGTCTGGCTCTTTATCTCACTGTTAAGACGGCTTTTGCAAACAGAAAAGTGAAGTTTGTGTCACATGGAGAAAATCAGTGATTTAACATCACGGCACACAGGAGGCGTTCATCCACCATTGCCTCCATCAGTAATTAAAAATGTGTTACTGTACGACTTCAGTGTTTGAGATGATTTGATCGGCTTCACTTTAGTAATGTAAATCTGTCAAACGAGGCAGCAGCAGAGCAGCAGCTCCCATCAGCCCCATGAGCTAAAAACGCTGATTTTCTCTATGGACTTTGGTGCAGGAGTGAGCAGCTGACACATGCGTCAGTTTACAGCCTGACTGAGAAATATATTTTTAAGACAACATACTATGAGGCAGGCATAGATTTTATGAGGTGAGCCTTTTTTTAATTGGCATAAATGTGTTTTCTCTTGTGTCCCTGCTGGCAGCCATGTGTTCACTGAGCATATGCCTGCCGGTCCTGTGTGAGTTCTATAAACAGGAAACATGCACAGTCATCTGTATATAAGACACTCGCTCTGTGTCAGTGCCTCGTACAACTAGACTTTACCTGAAACCTGAACTACCCCTTCATCACGATCCTCATGATGTCTGGAAACATGGGGACACTAAGAAATATGAGCCGTCTAACGATGCAGCCCATAAACAAACTACCAAGCCATGGAAATGAGCCAACACTGTCAAATAAACCTGGAATGATCCTTTAAACATGCAGCAGTACCTGTGACGGGTGGAGGTACGGCTCAGGAGAGGCCAGGTTGGTCTGGACGGAGAGGCTTTTCTCCAGCAGGGCCTGAGGGAAGCCCAGCCGGTCAAACGTGCTGCGTTTCCAGTGGTGACCAACGCTCTGCGCCAGCGCCTCGTCCTCACTGAACGCCCTCACCACTGGCCCCGGTAAAGGCAGAGGCATCGCGCCGTCGCTCTCGTAGCCGTCCTTGGAGCTGCCGCTCTGCGCCACCCCGCCGCCCTGGCCCGAGTCCCAACTGCTCCGCTGCTTCATCACCTGCTGGGCTTCCCACGCCAGCCTGGCCTGGGCCAGCATGGCCTCCGACGCCGTGCCCGTCAGCTCGCCCTCCGGACCCCCGCAGTACGCCAGCTCCTGGGGGAGCGAGGGCTTGCGACTCTTGCGCTTGCGGTTCCCCCCGGGAGAGAAAGCCCCGGGGCCACCTGTAGACGGGGAGGAGAGGGAGTGGGTCTGGCTGGACGTCCAGGATATGGAGTCCTCGTAAAGCAACCTCTGGCCTCCCTCTCCACCCTCCCCGCTGTAGTCCAGCAGGAGGCGGGGGTCCCTGATGAGGGACTGGCTGTGTTGCAGAGTGTAGGACCCCCCGTACGAGCCACTGTAGCCCCCTGTGGTGCCGTAACGCAGCAGGCGGTCGGCAGTCTTGAAGCGAGGGCTGGAAGACGACTGCTCCACGTACACCAGCTGTTTCACGTACTCTTTGCCCACAGGACTGTACTCAAGACTCTGGGTCTTATCTGGACACTTCTGCCTGGTCAGAACCAGCTGGCCATAGGGCGATTGGCTCTGTTTGGGGGAGTGATACAGGGGGGCCGAAGACTTCCGTGCCGGAGACCTGCCAGTGCCGTAGAAAGAAGAGGAGTCGGTGAGCTGCATGTCGGTGGGGGGCTCCTCGTAGATGGGAGGGGGCTGGTACTCTGACGGCGGCTCCTCATACAGCGGGGGTTCATAGGCGTAGCGGGGCGAGGGCGGCTGGGAGTCCGCTGAAGAGCGCCGGTGGGTGCCGGTTCCGCCGAGCTCGGCCCGTTTGAGGAAGGGAGACTGACGGCGGTCGGTGTAAAGAATGGGGGAGCCGTCGGGCTCAGTGGGCGGGTTTCCTCCAGAGGAACGCCGGGTTCTTGAGGTAGTGCCCCCTCCAGGGGGAGCACCAGGGGTTGGGGGGTCACAGGGGGAGTAACCGTTGCCCTGGTGGGCCAAGAAGCTGGGCTCTCTGTCGGTCACCTTGATCAACATTCGCTCCTTTGTACCAGTGTTCCACCGGAAGGGAGAAGTCCTGAGGGGAGAGGAAGAGAGAGGATTAAAGGTTAAATAAGGTTCTCTGTCACATGGAGTAATCTTAAAGAAGCTTTTTAAAGCCATGTTATAATCCCATTTATGCCAGAATATCACTGTGTTTTAATAAAATGTAGATGTAGCTCAATGTGTTCCTGATTCTCCCCAAAAAAATTCAAATAAATTCAAAATTAAGCACCACTGGAGAAAGCACTCCACAGTTTATATAACCTGCTGGTGTGGTTGCATGAGGTATTGACACGCACACGCGCACACGCACACACACGCACACACGCACACACACACACACACACACACGCACACACACCAGTGTTTGGCTGCCAGCAGTGAAAGAAGGAAAAACGGATTAAACAAAAGGCTCAACAAATAAAATCTATTCCTGCCGAAGTCTTTATCTTAACAATGTGTTCATTGCTTTATCTCATAAATGTGACAGCTGGAAACTTACACCAAACCCCAAAGAGAGAAACAGTGTTTTTGTGCTCACAGGGACACAGGAGCTGCTGGTTCAACGCTGCCTCGTTCAGGAGGTTCGTATCACTTTGGTGAATCCGAACAAAGCGTTTCAAACACTCAAGTCACAAGGTGACACATTTTGAACTAACTGACAAAGGCAATTGTGAATTAACAACTAATAGAAGTGCTATGGTGTAAAATCACTGTAAATTTCACTATGGGCTTTGGTGCAACTTGAGTTTCCAGTCAGAAAAAGCCGTCTCGCTGCTATAATCACCTTTCTTATGATATTTTTAAGTGGATATAATCTGTTTCACCCCGTGCTGGCAGCCATGGGCTGATTCACAGAAGTAGTGACACACTATTCAGTGTTGACCTGGAGTCTGTGATAAATATCACGTACTGTGAATCAGAAATCCCCTTCATTTTCATAACATGTAAAGCAGTAAGCAAATGAGGAAATCCAGAGAATAAATCTGCACTGTAATATACTCTGAGAACACATCCCCTCTGATCTGAGCTCTGTTTTAAACCATTATGCATTCATTCATTCATTCATTCTATTTGTGTTTAACAAAAGCTAAGGTGCAGCGTCACTCAGTCATAGTTCAGCCCTCGACTTTCTCTCTCAGGGTGAAAAAGAACTCTCCAAATCAAAGAGTGGAAGGTTATCAGGTAAGCACACTCATACATTATACATCACACATGTATTGTGTTGTGTTGCAGGTTGTGTACACAATGAAAAACTGAGCCAAGACGCAATGTCAAAAACCACATCCTACATCAAACCTACAGTCCGAGCAGCAGCAGCAGCACTGGTGCAGCAGCACAGGTGCAGCTGAGATCATCATGGCTACACTTTTACAGACAGGAAACAATCATGAACCATGAACAATATCACGCCATGATGAGAGCAAAATTGTGCATAATATAGTTTATTTAGCCCGTTTCTGCCAGAAAAAAAGAGGTATAAAAAGTCATAATTATGAGATAAAAAGTCGAAACTATGATATAAAAAGTCATAATTATGAGATAAAAAGTTGAAATTATGAGGCTTCCATACTTTTCAGTCTATTTGGACTTTAGTATGAATGGACTTTAAAAGTTTTAGTATTTCAAGCTTTTTTTCCATTATATGATAAACTGGATATTTTCTTGAAGAACTTGACACTGACTGACATTTGTTTCTTTTTTCCTTTGGGAACAGGAAATTAGTAAATTAGTGTCAGGTAATTAATTCACTTGTTCATGCTTCCGTTCAACCGTAAATCACATATCTGTCAAACTTGGCTTTCAACTATCAGCGATTACAGCAACTCTCATACATTTGAAATTATGTCATTAAGTCTGATATACATTATCCTGTATTGACTGTGCTGACGTATACAGAACTTTAATCTGGGTTGGACCAACACTTCCACTCTTCTTGGAAGACTTTTTTGTTAGTGTTTCTACGGGAATTTGTGTAAATCTTTCTGTAGACCATAGGTCAGATTCGGTCGGAGATTACATTTGACCGCTGACTCTTTTTTGACCGCGTTTCTACTTTTGCTACTCATTGAAAGGGATATCCTGCCGAGTAGTACTGGCCAATCAGAGACAGGCAGAGTAGGGTTGGCCTTCACGGAATAGAGGCGTGGAAAACAGCTGGTACCATGGCTTGTTCTTAAACGTGATGATCTTCGTACATGAGGACATTTTCTCTATTCAGACCTCCTTAAATCCTAATTGATTACCCCCTGCTGTAGAAGCATTATGAGGTCAGACGCTGATGTTGGAGATGAGAAGGTCTAAGGCTCACAATTTCTGTTCCAGATCATCTCAAAGGTGCTCCATGGGGTTAAAGGTCAGGTTGAAGGTCTGTGTCAAACCACATCCTTATAGTCCTTGCTTTGTTCACACAGGGGCTAAATCATGCTGGAATAGAAAAGGACCTTCCTGTTGGAAGCATAGTATTGTTACGATTGTCCAAGACCTGCATTCATGTCCTGTATGGCTTGCATGCTGACCTTCACAACACTGTTTATTACAGTATATTATTGAGTTTTCCCAACTCTAACGGGTGTTCAGCTGCTCTGTTGTCACTTGTTTTACTGTGCATGTGTCGCATGTCCTGGGTTAATGTCGACACACACAGATAATCAACTAACTAATCACCCCGACAGCAGCAGCCTTTGGCAACAACAGACCTTTACTTCATCACCTCACATTCACTGAGTGGGCCTTCACATTGCTGCTTGTTTGTCAGACAACCAGACGGAGGGAGGAAGAGCAAGGGAGGGAGGGAGGGAAGGGAGGAAGGGTTAGTGTGGGATGAAAAACAAGTGGTGAACTTGGCCAGAGGAAGGGAAGTGTGAAATCGATTGAAGCAATGGCCACCCCCTCCATTTCTAGACACTTCCACGCACTGATCCCTGGAGCCACTGCTCAATAGTGGCAGTGAAAGTGTTTGTATATATTAATGTGTGTGTGTGTGTGTGTGTGTGTGTGAGAGAGAGAGGAAACAAAGAGCAGCACGATTCACCATTTCACTCCAGCTCTAATTCTGCCTCCTTGTCTCTCTTCCATCTGTCCATCCATCCGTCCACAGCTTCTGTCTGTCCAGCACGTGTCAATCACTTCACTTATTTTCCGTCCTGACCTTCTTCTTCTTCCTCTCTCTTTGTCACGTTATTTTTTTTTTGATAAATTATTCATGATTATTTGACCTTCAAATCAATCCTCACACTCACTGCTGCCTCGTCCACTCTGTCTCCAACCACAAACCAACTTTATGTGCTTCATCACAGGTGTTGTGAGTGGTGACTGTGCCACAGATTAGCACAAATTAGAGCACATTCACAGTCACAGTGAGGACGTCTGTCAGGACATAATTATGCAAAAATTCAAATAAATACAAAACATGAGGGTTTGTTTTACAGGTGCCATGTTTAGAATGAGTGACATCTAATGGTGAGACTCCAGATTGCACTATTACTATTTTTTTTCTTTTCCCAACCATCCAACAAGATGGCACAAGATGGCGGACTGCGTTAAAGCACCACCCTTGTCTTAACCCTTCTGAGTTCCATTAAAAAAACTTACATATTTGTACCTAGTGGCAGAAAATGTCACCTTCCCAAAAACTGCAATAAAACATTATATGTTAATATTTTTTTCCATTTTACATGAGTCTTTTAAATCTACTTCAGCCTGAAATATACATGGAATATTAATTTTAATAATATTTTTGAAATTTTAACCCTTTAAAGGCCAGTTTGTTTTCACAACTCCCCTGTTTTTCGATCTAAAAAAAATAAAATAAACTACAATAATTTCCATAAAAAACATTTCAAGGAGAATTTGATAATAATTATTATCAGGCCCTGAGATGGGTCAATTATTGGCAGAAACATTGATTTTGATGCATTGTTATTTATTTATTTATTTTTAAAAAAGGGGGACATTTTTTGTCCCTAGGAACAAATTAGGTGAGTTTGTTTTTAAATCTGGCACTGCAGAAAGCAGCCGTCATTATACTACAATATACTACAAGTGACTGACTCAGAGTTCCTGTTTTATTTTGGTAATCATCCTACTTTCTCGTTTCAGATAATTTACTTCCTGTTCCCTGATTACTCGACCCCGCCCTTATTGTTTGCACCTGCCTCTCTTTGAGGACATAACACTGAACATTTGCCTGTTTCTAAGTTTTTAAGAGTTTCATCCACTCAGACTCACTCTGCTGTCAGGTCACTCCCTGCTGAGTTCATAACAGACCGTTCTGTGACAGATTCTGTTGTTGCTTTCAGCAGCGAGTTCACTGCAGTCACACACAGGGTCAAGATGTCGATGTGGGCAAAATAAAACCAGAGAAAGGAGAAAGAAAGTGACGCATGGACATGAAGCAGTGGATAAATCAGAAGAGGATAAAGGCCACAGTAAATCCTGCAAACATACATGGACATACAGTACACTGCAGTGTCCTTCTTCTTCTGTCTGTTCTGGAGTTTCTTCCACATATCATCATCTGTCAGAGTCCTAGAGAAACATGTTGATAATGGCAATATTTTTCCACTTTGCCTCATTGATGGAATACAACGTAAAGAAAAACTACAGTGAAGACCACATAGATGTTCTGGACCAACGACAACAACCCTCGACTACCTGAGAACAGGTGTAGGACACTTTAGGGCAGCAATGGAAAGATGGACGGTGCCCACTTTGAATGTGAGGATCCACAACAAACTGGGGAACACGTTATCACCAACTGCCCCAAACGCCATCATGACCTGGACAATGAAACAAAGGACTGGACTTACTGCCTCAGCGGAAAAAGAAGGGTTTAGCTCGTCCCATTTGGATGAACAGAAAATTGTGACTTAATTAAAAATGTCATCTGCATATTCAATCTGTGTGAAGCGGCTAAATATTCTGTCAAACACAATTAGAGGATTTGACAGTGCTGGAGTGCTGGAGTCCAGACGGGGAGTTAAACTTCACACAGAGACCTGAGTGACCTGAGCCTGAAGTGATGACTCGGATATTTTCTTTGTGCTTCTGCCTCATTAAACGCCCGGGGGGGGGGGGGGGGGGGGGGGGGGAATTGATTCATCACACACACTATTTTCTTGATGCCGAGAGCTTCTGCAAGACGCAGCACAACCGATCTTTGATGAGTCCGTGCCATAATTGAGACCACACAAGAGTTCAAGGTTAGTCCACGTCCCACGAGTCTCCACACATTTCACTCTGATGCTGAATTTCAACACTGTCCAATCAGTACTGTTCTTCTACAGATGGTTTATTATAATACTGAATTGCTACTGTACGAACATACAGAAATACAGTCTCCACTCACAGTTGTCCTGATGCAGCTGCTCTGAGATACTTTAGTCTAAAAATACAAACTACACCCAAGATTCAAACAAATGCAAAACTATAGAATATAGATATAGAATATATCGTCTTTTTACCTTTTTTTTCCTGAGTGTTCATGTTCAGTGTTTTTCTCTCAGCTGCTCAACCTGGTGTCAACTATTTCTCTTTATGTTCAGACATAAACGTAAACTAGGACTGCACGCAGTCAGGATAGGGCCCTCGCGTCCCAACACAAGCGTCCACCACGCAGTTCCCTGACCTCACTTTTGAATCCACAAAACCTTTTCGACAACTTTTCACCTTTGATGTGTCTCACTCCTTTATGTAGCGTGCAAATCGCCAAAATGGACGCCAAGTTTCCAAATGGCCGACTTCCTGTTGAGTTGAGGCCATGGTTACGGTCGACTTTAATGTTTGTCTTGGTCTATAACATCTTCCCACCAAGTTTCAGGAAATCGGGTCAAACTCAATGTATGCTGAACTTATAGGGCACTTGCTGTTTAATGGCGAATGGTCAGAATTCGCCGGAACGCCGAGGGTTGCCGTGGCCACGCCGCTTTGAATCCACAAAACCTTTCGACAACTTTTCACCTTTGATGCGTCTAGTACAAATTGGCGTGTTTTTTTATGTCTGCACGACAAACGTGCTCGGATGAATTCCCTCATTTACGTTGGGTGCAAATTGCAGAAATGGACGTGGCCGACTTCCTGTTGAGTTGAGGCCACGGTTACAGTCGACGTTTTTGTTCGTCCCGGTCTATAACATCAATTTTGTTTTCACCTTAGGGGGCGCTATAGAGCCCTTGAGTTTTTATGCACGTTAACCCGCTCAAAAATGGCCACAAAGCCGTGGATATAACAATAATCTGAAGGATTAACAATAGGTTCCTCGCACAAATTCGTGCCAGGAGACGTTTCGGCCCTATTTTATCCTGCTTTTGTGTGGATTGTTGGAGAGAGCGGGTGTGTGTGTGTGTTCATAGTACACGCTTCTATCTCGGTGTGTGTGTGTGCGTGTGTGTGTGTGTGTGTGTGGTACATGCTTCTATCTCCATGTGTGTGTGAGAGTGTGTCCCTACACGACAGTTTGTGGTTCGTTGGCTCTGATTAATGCGGCTCACACAGCCCAGTTCATACTGTGAACATGCAAAGGGCCGCACGACATCAAGTCCAGAGACTCTCGTAGCTGTGTTTCCATCATGGTATCATCATGTTGTGGGGATTTTTTAATCTGTTCATCAGATTATGGGGACAAAAATCCAGTTCCCATAACACAGATGATTACACTTTAAGGTGAGGACAAGTTTTATGGTTAGGAGGAGGTGAGGGTTAAGTTAAGGAGTAAATTTCCCCTGAAGTCATGGGAACCAGACTGTGTGTGTACTGGTATTTTACTTTAGGACATTTTCTGGCATAAACACAAGAGCAGTAAATCCTCATGGAGACCAAAAACCTGGTCCTAATGAGGCAGAGCCTCAGTTCTGAGGTTAAGTTGGGGGTGAAGCCAGTGGTAGTTATGGTTAAGGTTAGAGTTAAGTCTCCAGGAAGTGAAAGAAAGTCAATGTGATGTCCTCTGAAGTCATGGAAACCAGACTCTCTGTGTGTGAGTGTGTGTGTGTGTGTGTGAGAGAGAGTTGGTAGACACTTCACGTAGAACCAGATCCAATAAAGAATGGGTGACAGCAGATCCACCAACCATCTGGACTGACAATCTACAGCTGCACCCGCAGGCCTCCCACCCGCAGCCTCCCCCCCCCCCCCCCCCCCCCCCCCCCCCCCCCCCCCCCCCACACACACACACACACGCTTTAAGGAAGGATCAAAGATTTGAGGACGAAAGTCACTTCAAGGTTCCAGGTTTCCTGATGGTTCCTGGTCCACCATGAATAATTCCCTTTAACAGTAAGAGTCACAGCTGAAGGCTTGGTGGAGGAGGGTGATGCTGATTTGGAAATTTTCTGAGTTTGGACCCTGAGAAGGAAGTCAGATCTATGAACGCAATCATCATCCACATACCGTTTATTCCGCATGTAGAGATGTATTTCCTCACCGTGTCGTAGCTGACTCGTACTCTTAACTGAAAACATCACGTAGTCTCTTTGTTAAAAGCACTTCTTCAGATATACGTCGTCCAGAGACTAAGACGTGGACGTTCTCCGCAGTTTGTCCCATGAAAAGCTACCGAATAAAATAAAATTCACAACCGACGCCACTTTTTATCTGGACATTTAATAGCGTAGTTTGTTTGTAATGTACAGAATGTATACCACAGATATTTGACAGACTTTTACTGCCTGACATTTCTTTCACTTGAGAACTCCAGGCTTGCGTGTGTGAGGGGACAGAAACGCAGTCCCCCATGAAATGAAATGGGTCTGCTGAAGCACAGGGCGCCATAAAGGCAAATATTAAACTACTACTACGACGACAACTGACCCCACAGTCAGTCTGGCTGAACCACATGTCTTTCTTCCACTGTGGGAGTCAATTATTTATACAGAATCAGGCGACGGTGGCTGTGTGAGTGAAACCTGCCGTCCCTCCTTGTCCTCCTGTACACGTGCAGGACATTGAAGAGGACTCTCTGCTTTCCTTGAGATCATGTACGTTGTGATTCGGCGCTATACAAATAAGATTCTTTTCTTTTGGAAGGAAAATACAGCAGTAACAAAACAAAAAGAAATATTTTTTTACATGATCAGATACATGGTGGCGCCAAACCAAGAAGTTCTGATCAGATAAAGTGACGCCCAGCATATGCTAGACCTCTCTTTGGGAATGTTTGTTCTGTACCTGATCAGTTTCTTTTAGAGCTGCAATGATTAAACGAAGAGTTACTTCATTTATGATCGACGATCGTACGCGTTTCTTTGCTTCAGCTCTGTCTTTAGCTGCTAAACTGTGACAACGGGCGTCTTTTGGACGTCTGTCACGCGGAACAACACAGGAGTCATATAACGTGTCGATGATGCGTCATCACCTTTGTCATTTTTGCCCTTTGTGGTATTAAGGATTGTACATTTACCTTTGTATTGTATTAAGTTTAAATCCCAGCAGCCTCAGTGATGGAGGTGAACATTTTCCTCTTCATCCTGATCTATGTCCTTCCTTCTCCTCCTCCTCCTCCTCATCTCTGCCTCCATTTGTTCCCCCTGCACTCCTTTAATGGGATCTCTGTGTGTGTGTGTGTGTGTGTGTGTGTGTGTGTGGTGTGTGTGTGTGTATAGAGGTCAATAACTCCCATCTGTCAGAGAAAGCTGTGTGGTCTTTGACAAACAGCTCCTGTCCTGCTCTCATTCAGCCTCTCCAGACACTCGGCCCTCTCTACCTGTTCCTAAGTAAACGTCTCCACAGGAGAACATGGCGTCACGGGACAACATGGCGTCACGCCTGTGTGTGCGTGTGTGTGTGTGTGTGTGTGTGTGTGGTAGAGAAGACATTTACAGGACACTGTGACCCCTCGCCAGACAGATCCACCAATCATCGCAGACTGCAGCAGATTACAGCGAGCGGCAAACCGAGACTAGTTAGACAGAGAGGTGAGGAGGGGGAGGAGGAGGAGAGAGGGAGGTGATGCTGAGGGTGAGAGAGAGAGCGACAAAGTGAGTGTTAAGAGAGAGGAGGGGACGAAGGAAGATGGAAAGATTGAGACGTGTTCCATTTGTGACCTTTACCTCCAGGTGGTCTGTGGGTTTATATAGAAAGTGGTCAGTGCCTGGAAATCCACACCAAAGGCTAATGAGAGAGTGACCCTCACATTTTCAACATAATAACTAGAAAAAAAAAGAAAAGCTGCTTCAGTTTTGATTGACAGCCTGTTTCATTTCAAAACTCTTGCGTTACAAAAAAGAAATGAATATTTATCCTTTTTTTGTGTTTCTAAGAGCAAAAATTGTATAATTTGTAATAATTAATATGAATCGGCCGAGGCTGGTAATTAAAAAATAACTCCCTGGAGACCTTTTTCACAGGCTGTTCTCAGATCTCCGCCTTAATTATATCTGATCACATGACACTTTAAAGAAGGTGCTGAGTGACAGAAGCGACGCTTTTAGGGACAGACTTAATTTAATTAAATTTAATCACCGTCTCCAGCGTTAGTTATAGGACGATTCTCTACAGTGTAACCAGAACAGCTGGAAGACTGAGCCGTTTCCATGGCGACGGCTGAAAGTTTTCACATAAACTGAACTACGAGGTATTTAATGAAAGTAAATGTTCTGTGCAGTGACGTGTGCGGCTGTGTTTGAGGGGGTATTCACTTTAATTTGGCAGAAATGTAAGATTTAAATATATATAAAAAAATAATTTGATTTTACAATCACCTGATTGTATGCATTGGATTGAAATCTCAATATTTAACAGAGGATTCTGGTGTATTTCAGTCCAGTGACTGTGTCAGACACAGTCTGTGCTCCGGTCACGGAAGAAGTACTGAACAAATATTTTTCACTGATTCTAATGATTCAGTTGAAAACAACTGCTTTACAAGTCACTCGTCACTCGTTTGAGAACGAAGTCACGGCAGTTTCATGCAGCGGTGCAGTGATGACTATAGTAGGGAGTTGGGACTATTTGAATAGTTATTTTGGTTGTTTGTGTGTATGAAGACATTTCTGAGAAACTTCTGTGTTTGCAGAAAACTTTTGA
Organism: Solea solea; assembly: GCF_958295425.1. Taxonomy (NCBI): domain Eukaryota; kingdom Metazoa; phylum Chordata; class Actinopteri; order Pleuronectiformes; family Soleidae; genus Solea; species Solea solea. The sequence goes on along the minus strand of NC_081142.1, from coordinate 22,726,690 downwards.
AAGACAAAAACAAGAGAGAGATTGAAACAGGTTCCTGTTTCCACCTCTTCTTTAATGGGAAGTGAGTCACCAATGAAAGCAGCCTCACCTGTCTGCCTCCTCTCTGTTGCTCTGTTTCTCAGACAGCTCCTGGTCCAGGGAGGAGGAAGTGCTTCCCTCTCTGCTGACTCCACTGTTCCGTCCCGGGCTGTTGTCCGCTGACGCTCTTCCTCCTCCTCCTCCTCCTCCTGCAGGGCGGGGGAGCGTGGCGTCCGTCTGCTGCTTCAGAGTCTGTAGCTTGGCCAGGGGGATGATGTCACAGGCCTGGGGCCGGTGCCACACCGTGCGCTGGGTGGAGGCATTGTAGTAGTAGAAGCGCGAGGTGTTGGGGTCAAACAGCTCCCACCACTGGTTCTCGCCGGTGCGCTTGATGCGGACGCCCTGCGGCGGGTCCCACACGCACTCGCCCGTCAGCAGGTTGGCGTACATGCGCTCCCGCGTGCGTGGCTCGATGATCTCCACCCACTCCAACCTGCGGGGGGAGAACGAGGCGAAGACTTCAGCAAACACAGTGTGTGAGAGCAGCAGGTCAACAATTACTGACTGTTACCACACATATTAAATTTGGCCAAGATTATTATTATTATTATTTTTATTATTCCTTATTTTTAACACCGGATACCCTTGAGTGCCTTGCTCAGAGGTCCCCCAGCCTTTGACCTGTCTGGATTTGAACCGGCAACCCTCCAACTACAAGCCAAGTTCCCTTTCCACTCGCTGCCCCACCAATTATCATATATGAATCAGTATTAATTACATATTTTTGTTCATTTTAGTCACTAAATCATCCAAAAACTTCATTTATTTAGTTTTGTGATGACCTGTTTTTTCATGTCCTTAATATTTCATTTATATATTATATACAAAGGGCGGATCCTTCTTGGCACCAAAGGATCCCAGGATTCATCGCTCATTGGAGAAAGATGATTTGAAAGGAGATCACGGTGACCAACGAAGACAGAACAAACAAAAAATAGACTTTTTAAAAACCCACAAAAACAAAGGACTTTAAAAGTTACTTTAGCGGAAAAGATGGTAGAGTAGAGCAGAGCAGCCACACAGCTAGAAGAAGGTTCAGGTAAATGTTAAAGGAGGCACTAATGTAACATAAATGTACTCTATGCTGCATTGATCATAGTAAACCTCATTTTATTTATGTTTGTTATTTAAAACACATAAATCTCCCCCACACACGCTAAAATGCTCACATTTTAGTGTTGACATTTCAGCGGCAACATCCTTTTTATTGCTCTTCCCCAAACTGCAATCAGTGTAATGAGACCCTGTACTATCTGTACTATACGGTAAACAATATAAAAATCTAACTGAACTCCGGGGTCCAGCTTCAGAGAAACGCGTCACAGCACGAGCATGTGTGTGTATGAATGTGTGTGTGTATGAATGTGTGTGTGTATGACTGTATGAACGCATCCTGGGAAGACGAACAATCTGGGCTTTTAAAATGTTTTCCATCCATCGCGGCTGTAATATAATTAAGGCAACAATACCATTAAGGCAGAGGCCCCAGCAAATACCATAAAGTGATTATCCTTTTAATCCAACTACAAGGATGTATGAGGTCTACTCTGATTTCAATTAGGACTCCGGACTCCTGACATGGTTTCTGCTCAGCAGACACATGTAGAACTCTTTCTACATGTGTCTGTCTTTGATATAACCCTTAGAACACACTTCAGGATGGAGATAGATAGATAGAATGCTAGTTAGATAGATAGATAGATAGATAGATAGATAGATAGATAGATAGATAGATAGATAGATAGATAGATAGATAGATAGATAACTAGATAGATAGAACGCTAGATAGATAGATAGATAGAACACTTGTTAGATAGATAGATAGATAGAACGCTAGATAGATAGATAGATAGATAGATAGATAGATAGATAGAACGCTAGATAGATAGATAGATAGATAGATAGATAGAACGCTAGTTAGATAGATGGAACACTAGTTAGATAGATAGATAGATAGATAGATAGATAGATAGATAGATAGATAGATAGATAGATAGAACGCTAGTTAGATAGATAGATAGATAGAGCGCTAGTTAGATAGATGGAACACTAGTTAGATAGATAGATAGATAGATAGAACGCTAGTTAGATAGATAGATAGATAGAACGCTAGTTAGATAGATAGATAGATAGATAGAACGCTAGATAGATAGATAGATAGAACGCTAGATAGATAGATAGATAGATAGAACACTAGTTAGATAGATAGATAGATAGATAGATAGAACGCTAGATAGATAGATAGATAGATAGATAGAACGTTAGATAGATAGATAGATAGATAGAACGCTAGTTAGATAGATGGAACACTAGTTAGATAGATAGATAGATAGATAGAACGCTAGTTAGATTGATAGATAGATAGATAGAACGCTAGATAGATAGATAGATAGAACGCTAGATAGATAGATAGATAGAACACTAGTTAGATAGATAGATAGATAGATAGATAGATAGATAGATAGATAGATAGATAGATAGATAGATAGATAGATAGATAGATAGATAGATAGATAGATAGATAGATCTAGCTAGCTAGCTAATGTTGGGTCCACTTCTCAATATCAAGTCATTTCTGTATGTTTTGTATTTTTTAAGTAATAGATAAATTTTATGATGAAGAAATACATTTCTATATTGAATAATATACAGTATATCGGCCCATGTCAACACAGACACTTATTTTGAAATTCTGCAAAACCACCCCTACTTAACAGTTGCTTTTTTGGCCAGACTAGATGCTCAGTGGCCCCCAGGTCGTTTGAGTTTTAGACACTCTACCATCAGACGGAGTTTAATCCAGATTATAGATGTGTCTGCGCCGCACGGCGAAAGTGAGGGCCGACACGCGCCGGCCGAGGTGGGATCCCGGAGGGGCCGGGCGCCCTTCTTTGTACCATGTGCATTTGAAATTGTATTGTAGTTTGAGGATGCTCATGAATTTATTTCTTAATGTGCGCCGTGATTTCATAGCGCTGTCCATGGTGATGAAATGAGCCTCAGAGTCTGTGTCAGCAGCGTCACGGGGTGACCTCATTTAAACCTATAGATGAATGTTCATTTAGTTTTATTCGAGTAATGCTGACTTAAAATTCACTACTAATCTGGAGCTGTATTTGTGTTGTTATCGGGATAGCTCAGTGTATTTCTATGTCTAAGTTGTGCTTTATTTTCTAATCAGTCAGTATTGTGTTGTGCTTGTATTGCAGCAACCACACACCCTCACACACACTTCGATAAACAGCTTGAACTGTATTAAAGGACTCTGCCTCTTATTAATACACTCATCAGAACAGTACACCAGTGTCCTGAAGTGATTGCTGCCACCTAAGATCCCTATAGCCTGTCATACAATGGCTTAGGTGAAGGTCCAGCTGTAGTGCTCACGGTTCGCCACTGGTGTGAGCAGTTTACAAACTCTGGCATCGATTTTATCAGGAAAAAACTTGTGGTACGTGTCTGAAATGTGTTTCTCTGCTCGTTTCCCTGCTGGCAGCCGTGTTCTAGATGCCGAGGGAGCGTGTTTAGTACAGTCAGCGCCAACTGTCATTGTGTGTGACAAAAAACCTCAACTGTGATTTAGAAATATGTAGGATAGGGCTATTATTCAATTGATGGATTATAATCTACTATCAAAAAACCTCTAATGGTAGATTACCCTTTTTTATATATAATTAAAACCCATTTTCTTAAAAGTGAATATTTTCTGGTGTCTTTGTTCAATTTCACATTGGATCAAACTACTCAATTAATCGATGAATGAATAAATGTCAGATGAATCTGTGATGAAAATAATCGTCGGTTGCAGCTCTCACTAAATGAATTGTCAACTGTTATACTTTTTATAAATTCCTTCATTATTTTAGCGTCTCAAATGTGAATATTTTTCTGGTTTCTTTGAGTCTAGTAAGAAAGAAATGATTAAAACTGAATAATTTGGGTTTGGGAAATTAACACTTTCTGTAATTTTATGGACCAAATATAAAGCGAATTAATCAAGATCACGAATAACCCATGAGACTTAGTTTCATTACAGCGGAAAGTCTGGTGGCTTTTTCCCTCTCTGGTGCTCCCCCTACAGGTTTGGAGTACATATTTTTACGACACCACCGTAAACTAGGGCTGAACGATTTTTGAATAAATCTCTAATTAGAAATTACTTTGACATGATATTGCGAATGTGATATAATTCGCGACATCAGAAAATGGGAGGGAAATGGTCATTTTACTTCATTATTCTCATTTTCATGTGATATTTGTGCCGATCTGTGAGAGACAAAGACGTTTTTCTTCAGACTGTGGAACAGAAATGACAATGAAAAGACAGTAAAATCGCAGTAGGTCTTATTGCAATTTTGATAAAATTTCAATCCGTTTGATGTCATCCATCGTTATCCTCACTGTTGTAGGATACACTTTTCTCTGCTTCTTTTTCGTCGCCTCTGCAATGACGAACATCTAAAATCATGCTCACGCTGCCTTGATCTTAGACCTCCTGATTCTGAGGCCTCTGATCGTGCAAGGCTGTGTTTATTCCGTTAACAGCCAGTAGGGGGCAGTGGAGACAAACTCCACGTGACCTTCTAATGTCAGTGGCCGTTTCTCAATATCCATACTTGTGCGTACTTGTGTACTTCCGTACTTGTGAAAACGTCATCAGCCTCAGTCCAAGTTCTGTTTCAATTCTCAAGTGCGTGAACAGTGAGTACGGTTCTCAAACCCAGAAGTGTTCTCGTTGAGCCCGTTTTACCAAGTATGCATCGGGTGGTGACTTGAGCGTACTTGGGAAAGCTATGTATCCCAGAATGCATTTCAGCAGAACATAGCAGCAGAGAATCCAAATATAAACCTGAAATAAATATTTTTCTCTGTCCCGGAACAAAGTTTTAAGATGATTGATAGTCATTTAGAATTCAAACATGTGGTTTGTGTATTAAGTTATGACGTATTTATTGTCATCAGCCCTTAGATGCTTGGTGTGATCTATAGATTTGTTGTTGACGTGTTATTTTGTTTTTAATGTAAATGTTTTGACCTGACAGTTTGAAAGTTTGAATATTATTAATGTTTTATTTATTTTAGCTTTGAATTTTAGATTTATATTAAAGTCACACAGTCATTATTTAAATATAATATGTAAATAAATATGTATATATATATTTATATATATACATTACTCTACACTGCTGTAATATATCTATTTTCCACATTGTACTGTATATTTTAATAAAAATAAATTTCAAGTTAAAGTCGATTCAGAACCTCAAGGACACGGAGACGCGAAACAACACGAAGGTGGCGAGATGCCACACTAGGTTCATATGGTGCTTAATCTGGCTGTGATCGTCAAGTCAATTTAAATGACTTTTTTTTTCATACGGGCCAATGTCGCAAGTCACAAATTCTCCTCAAGGGGCCGAACAGTCGCCTCTGTCCTTCAACCATGAATAACCCGGGAACAACTGGATATACAGAAAATAAAGACAAGTTCAGTGATGAAAATGTTTAACTTCTAGTCACCGTGTCACAGTTAAGAGAGATAGATAGATAGATAGATAGATAGATAGATAGATAGATAGATAGATAGATAGATAGATAGATAGATAGATGAGTTGGCAGCTCTAATGTAAAGAGATGACACAGGTATCGCTGTCTCCTGATGTGACTCATGGCCTGACTAAGCTGCTACCTTCAACTATAACATTTTTAGGTTTATTTGTTTATTTTCATACTCATGTCGCTAATTTCATGACAGATGACGGGGATCAGCAGGTGCAATTGAATATATGGGCCAAAACATTGTTGTATCTTCAAACGTCTAAAGTCAGAAACAAAAACCCATGTTTGCTGCCTTAAACTAACAATAATGTGGACGTTGTCTTTAATCAGCAGCTTTCTTACAAAGACAAACGTGTGTGAGACACCGTACGTCCTCCTACTGTTCATATTTACTGTGCCGAACACATGCCAGTCATAATTTTACAGACATTTACTCCCCAAACCTGGCTGTCTCCATGACAACAGCAGTGTTTTTTTATTTTTTATTTTCAAACCAAACACTTAAACAAAACTTAGTTTAGGTCAGGTTAGGGTTTTTTTGTGAAGCTATGCAAATCATTTAATTTATACTGATGCTGACGGGCCAGTTTTGGCCCACGGACCACCAATTGACAGCTATACTGTATGACATCTGCAGTTGAGTGAATATATATATATATATATATATATATAAAGTACATCGCAACTTAGCCACAATGGCAGCAAAAAAATGTTAATTCCATGTAGGTTAAAATTGATTATCGATCATATATTTGAAACTGTTACGCATTGAAATTTCGTATGAGAATCATCTTTCGCTTCTCAGTAATACAGAGGAAGTTCGGTCTTGAAGTTCAGTACCCAGCCCTACATATGAGAACACAGCAAGGTCTGGAAAACATCAGATTTTTCCACAGATTTCTAGAGTTTATGTCTTAAAAACCTCTTCTGTGAACGTCACACTAAAACTGGGCATCTGCTCTTTTTCCTCTAAAAGAAGCCTCAGTTTTTCACATGAGCCAATTTGACTTTTAGGATCTCGTTTAACACGAGGGAAAGTGGGAAACGTGAATCCGATACAATCATACATGCAGCATTTCAGCTGAGTCACGTTGTGTTTGTTGTTTATTTTCTACTTTATTGGGAGCAGAATGTTTGTCACACAGTTTATGAGAATTATGTCTTTGAAATTGCTTCCTCGGTATCAGACACAAAAAGTGACTTCCATGTCGGAAACTTCCCGATTCCCTCACATCGTTGGTCCAGATTTACTCTGTCCTAACACATCGTAAAAATGTTCTCATCCGACAAATATGGAAGCCACTAAATTTCACCGTCATGTTCAGTGGATGTTACATCTACTCTGAGGTTAACGTGAACATCGTATAAGGTGGTCCTTCTCGCTATAAACCTGTCAGGTCACACTCACATTGAAGGAAACCCACGTATCACGGCACGTGTTGGTGAAACAGGAGGGTAAAAAAACGCCGGTCTCAGCATCATTACAGCTGGAAACTCACAGCTCCACGCTGTACGAGTTCAATGAGTTTCAGTTGTTTCTGCTGACAGCGGTGGAACGTGACGTGGTCCCCGCTGTTGTAAAATCATCCACTTCAAGGTTGGACATGTTGTTCATTCTGACAATATTCTCCGCTCACACCACAGCTGTCGAGACGTATTATCTCATTTGCCGCATGCTCCGTTCTGAGTAATTATGGCTGCTGCTACAACACTGGCTCACTGGATAATTGCATGAATGCGCAGATGTACCAGACATCCGGTCTGAGCAGATTCCAGCACCAACGCCATTTTAGCAACACACATTCCTCTGCTGACGTCTAAATCTACCGCTTTAACCTCCACATGACCTCTTCCACGTGGTCGCAAGGGGGCTGGAGCCAATCCTGGCTGACTTGGATCGTGTATGTTGACAGTGGGAGGACGCCGGAGGGAGGGAACCCACGTGAACACGGGGAGAACATACAAACTTCACCTAGAAAGGCCCTCGGTCAAATGTTCTTGCTGTGAGGCGACTATGCTAGCTACTGTTCCTCCGTTTGAACCCCTAAGTGCACCACAAATCCCAGCTGCTATTCACCACATAGTCCAACAGAACTACTCTGGTTCCTTTTCAAGATAATGTGGATTTGGTCTTGAGGGAAAAGCAACCAGTCAATCACAGCTAGCACCGCCCACAGAGTTGAATAAGCTCCTAACCTGAAGCCTCCAATTTAGTATTTTTGTCCATGTTTTGGCCCTCGCGTCTCCATGCAAAGGGGGTGCAGCAGGGCCCTGACCTCACTTTTGAATCCACAAAACCTCCCCCCCCCCCCCCAACAACTTTTCGCCTTTGATGTGTCTCGATTATTTACGTAGGGTGCAAACCATTTCGGCCCCTGCCATCCGTGGCTCGGGCCCTTGTCCGCTGCACGTCCATCTAATTAGCACAGTTTCTGAATATTTCACTTGTCATTTAGTGATTAAAACCTGATCAGTTAACGCAACTCTTATATCACTAGGCAGATCTCCCACAGCAGGTCTTTTACAAATACAATGTTTACTGACGCTACAAATAAAGTCAGAAATAAGCTAATTTTCCTCATAGAATAACATAAAAATCAATGGAGTCACCCCCTGATGGACAGTGAGAAGAATGCAGGTTTCAGACTCTTCCACATTGGCTTTACTTTTAGACGCAGAGATGATTGAATATTATGTAAATATAAAAACTTAAGTCTATTTTCAGACTCTTTCAGAGGATTGTAAATAGGTGCTGCAACGATTAATTAATTGCCAAATTATTTGCCATGGATTCATTTGGTTTAAATGTTTTTTTTTTAATTATTTTATTTTATTAGAATAAGCTCTCTGATCTTTTAAGCTTCTTAAAATTCAATATTTTCTGCTTTCCTTGCTTCCTGATTTGCAGACAAAACTATAACATCATTTCAACGCTTGGGAAACACTCGTCGCGATATTTTATGGACCAAACACGTTAGGGGTTGGGATAAAAGAAATTGATGCGGAGAAATATTGCGATGATTTTCAATTTTACTGTTTTTTGCCATATTTATTTTTACTGATGTTATAAATAAACATTAAACTTTTTGTGTAGCATAAAAAATAAATTCAGGTTTGGTGTCAATATTGTATCACTACACTACTTTGTGCCAATATGTTATATCGCACCAATCCTACAACAAATACTGAATTACTCAAGAAAATATCGATAGATTGATTGATTCTGAAAATTAGCAAAAACTAAGCAGATTTCTACATTTTTATTGGACCATCAACGTCGATGTATTTACACTCGTGGGAATTTCCCCCTCAGCCTGCACTGACACATGATTACAGTCAGATGAAGTCGCTGGGTCTGAACGCCGCCTTCATCCGCTCCTCACATCACAACGTAATCTGAGAGCGCGGAGAGAAGCTGCAGATCAGTGGCTGAGGTGTGGCTCAGTGTGATGATCCACTCAGACCTGAGCTGCTCTGACAGTCTTCATCCTCTTCATCCTCTTCCTCTGGATAAGAGGACGACTCAACATTGATCACAGCCCTGACAGCTGCTCTATCACAGAGTATCTGCAGCGAAACCACTGCCAGGATCCTCTCCAATACCCATGATCCATCTGTTCTCTAAGACTATACACACACATACATACATATCAGCTAGATGCTATGTGTTGGTTTATTAAATAGAATTCTGTAGGAACAAACCTGAGGAGACTGATTTAAATGATGATTTTAGTTTGTTAAATATCGTAGTTGTGTCGTGTGTGCATCAATTGTAAGATTATTGTCAACATTTTTGTTCTCAGAAAGTTGAAAAATGCTCTGAAAGTCCTCTTCTTACCACATATTTTCATAAAAGCAGAGGAACATAATTTATAATTTGTTGGAATAGGAATAGTTTTTCTAGGAATATCTGTTTAAACTTATTTTTTTGGAAATAGTGGGTCAAAAATGTATCATAAAAATTGTGAGTGAACTTCTGGTCACCTCCACTTTGTTGAGATTCCAGACTTTTTTTTTTCCATCACCTTGTACAAATTTCCCTGCCAGTGTAGATTATCTCTGCTCTTTAAACTGAACAGTTCCAATTCTCACAACCCGCCCGCCGCTGTGAGTGTGTGTGTTCTTGTGTTTGTCGCCTCTCTAGGAACTTTTTTTCTGGCATGAACACTGACCTTGTCAGGACCAGTAGTCCTCATGGAGACCAAATCCTTGTCCTAATGTTGGCAGAACCTCATGTCTGAGGAACTGGTTAGGACTCAGATTTGAAGTATGGTTGGATTAAGGTTAGAGTTAGGCAAAAAAAGAAAAAGCAGTGTCTACTTAACTCTGTGTGTGTGTGTGTGTCATAAACACACCTGACCTTGTCAAAACCTGGTCCGAATGAGGCAGAACCTAATTTCTGAAGACCTGGTTAAGTTTAGGGCTACAATTTTACTGCCAATACTGCCAATAATTTGTGGTTTCTTGTTACAGCGGAATAAGGTTGTACAGTCGGGCTACAACTAAAGATTATTTTCTTGATTTTTTGAGTACTTATTTATTTATCTGTGTTCCCCAAACCTAGAAATGATGATTTTCTCAAATGTCTAGTTTTGTCCACAAAATCCATCTTTTTATATGGAGCAAAGAGACAAGGATATATTGACATTTAAGAAGCTGGAAGGTCAGAAAACCCTCAACCTGATTTATCGATTATCAAAATAGGAGACGATTAATTTCGTAACAGTATGTACAGTATTGTACAGTATGTTATAATAATGTGTAAATATTCTTATATAATGTGGAAGGACCTCATTTCTGAGGAACTGTTTAGGTTTGTGGTTTGGGTTTAAGTGGTTCTGGTGGTCTAAATGAATGGAAGCCAATGGGAGTTCTTAAAAGGATAGCGGTGCAAACCTGTGTGTGTGTGTGTGTGTGTAGAGGAGAGGAAAGAAAAAAGGAGGAGAGAAAGAAATGTTGTATCAGCTGTCAGAGGGGATGTTTGTCAAACGGAGCAGAACGGGACCGTTAAATGGACGGGTCCACAGCGGAGCTAGTAGGATTAATTGGCTATAATCGGTTGAAGTGTTATTGCTCCAAATGACCCAGTTAGGCTGGAGACCCTGCAGGGACAGGCAGTCTGTACCAGAGTGTTAGCAAACACGCTGCTAATGCTGCTAATGCTGCTAATGAGCACCGAAAAACTTCAGAACAGGCCTTTTGACATTCAAATATTTAAACTGAGCGAAACAAATAACTGCTAGCTGTGGGTGTTAACTCCTGCTCGGGGACATTTAACCGTCATTACAGACAATTCATAACATAACAATATTCATTTCTTTCCATCTGTGATGCCAATCGGGCCTGATATGATTCTGCCAGGTACCGTGGCTTCCAGCAGGCTCGCCTGTCCCGTGACGTTGCTAGGCAACCAGCAGAGAATCATCTATATTAATTTATGGATTTGTACAGGCTCCTCCAACAATATTTAACTTTAATTTTTAATGTCAGTGTGAATCCGTGTATTGAGTGGAGTGTTTTATGAGGATCCACTTGCAGACGTGTGATATAATATTCATGGCGATGTTTTCATTAGTGTATAATCATCTGAAACTAACAATCACTGTGTTCATCAGCACGTCTGTCTGCCATGTTGAACACATCACACAAACTGGTTCCACAATGGGCCTTTAATATTTTTATATCATGTGAGTCGTGAGAATATGGCCACATTTGTCCAAAAACAAAGATTTAAGTTTGTTCCAACACAAAATGGATTCAAATGCTACAACACATGACGCTTATCTAAGGTGGGTTCGTCCAGCTCTTCTGGGGGAGTCCCGAGGTGAGAGACATGGTCTCTCCAGCGGGTCCTGGGTCCTCTCTGGGACCTCTTCTCGATGGGATAGTGCCCAGAACACCACACCAGGGAGGCTTCCAGGAGGTATTATACACCTTATTTGGAACCTCTTGATGCGAGGGGGAAGCGGCTCTACACAGGGCCCCTACCGAATGACCGAACATCTCACCCTATCTCAAAGGGAAAGCCCAGACACCCTTCAGAGAAAACCCCTTTCGACTGCTTGTATCCTGTTCTTTCAGTGACTACCCACAGTTCTTGACCATAGGTGAGTGTCAAATTGTGACAGACCGATGCAGGGCCCGCATTACTGCGGACGCCGCACTGATCCGCCTGTCGATCTCCCGCTCCCTTACTCCCTCACTCGTGAACAAGAGCCTGAGATACTTCAACTCAGAATCTCACTCCCGACCCGGAGAGCGCACTCTACCCTATTCTGGCTTAGGACCATATGGAAATGATATTCCATAAAATGACATTTACACTGGCGTGACAAACAAACATGCTGCTGCCCTGTTTCAGCCTCCATGAACTCTGTGAATCAAAACCTCAATCTTTCACACACTCTGTGTTCAGAGCAGCCACTTCAGTCCCTGAGCAGTTTCCACACTCACTGGAGACAACTGCAGCGAAACCAAACCCTTATGCTCCATCTGATCGAAGCACTGCGCATTATGGCTAATTATAGATAATTATACAATCAATGAAGGGTTAATTAAAGGTAAGGGAAACAAAATGCTCTCTCCGTGTCCAGACTTAAACCTGTAAAAGAGGGCATTTTCAAGTGTGACCCACACTGATGTGAAAAAGGTCAGTTTGCAGTGTTTGCAGTTTTTTTCTCTTCTCTCCCAGAGCTTTTCTCTCTTTCTCTCTGACATCAGAGCAATGCTGTTGCTGGGAGACAAGTGAGCAGGCCGACAACACTTTTATGAGCTTTGAATAGGATGAGGGTCTTGACCAAGGACAGAGGGACAAATGAGGAGGACAAAGGGCTCGACAGAAAAACCAGGCCTATTCAAAACAAATGTATAGGAACTCTTCATTATAGTTGCGTCCGTGCTATAAACCGTGAATTGATTCAAAATTCCCTTTTTTCTCTTAACTTTTGAATGTTTTTGTTTGCTGTTCTGTTCATCTTTTCATTTGCTGCCAATGTTCCTGCTCTAAAATGATTTCCACTGTCGTGTGAATCGTCCAGCTGAAGTCATGACAGTCATCACTTTAGTTTACTGTGTCATGTGGCACTTGCCCGGGCTTCAGTTTGACCTCATCCAACACTGTACACATGACCACTGACCTACATCACAAAACTCTCTACGGTTCCAGTCTCCAGTCATGACAAGCAAACACTTTGCATTAAATCACTGCTTTTAACTTTTACCAGTTAGTGACAAACAACGAGGAAATCCATCATCAGTTTACCTGAGACAGATGGTTTTGTGTCATTTTAATAAACGGACACAGCAGAACGCTCTCACTGACCGCTGAGTGTACAGCTCATCATGCTTCAAATACAAACTTTAATGAAAGAGAATCAACAGCTACAGAGATGTTTGAGAAACAAAGCTTTGAGAATTCTGGGTAAAAATTCCGACTTAAATGACAATTCTCAGTCTGACCTTTAACCTCACAGTTTACCTCAAAAACAATTCACATGTGGCCCTAATCCTCTTCCCAACATTCACGTAAGCATAATGTTTGTGACCAGAAACCTTTTGACCACAATTCATCCTTTAACCTAAGTGAATATCTGAGCCACATTTATGAGATTTCCCTCAAGGCATTCTGGGATATTGTAGGCCAGCAACAAGGTGACAGTGACCTTGACCTGAAACCACCAAATTCAAATCACATAAATGTTGTGTTCAAGGGACCGTTCATGCCAGACATAATGAAATAAACGTGTTACTGTGGAGTGGAGGTCACCCTGACCTTGGACTACCAACGTCTAAGTCAGAGATTCCCAAAGACTGGGTCGGGACTCACGAATGGGTCAGAATTTTCCCAAAGCTTTAGTTGAGATTAACGTGTAATATCTCTTGGAAATCATTTGTTTACCAACTCAAAATGATATTAGATGTTACAGAGAGTTCTCTGGTCAAGGATCTTGAAGGACCAAGAAGTCCTCGCATCAGATGTTAGGGAAACTAAGAATACAACAAATTTGAGTCCAAGTGACATTTCTTGACAAATGTGTAGGATTTCCCTCACAGTTTACCTGAGATATTATATTTACAACGGCAATATGACTTTTTAGTGAGGTCACAGTCACCAACATCTAATCAGTTTATCTACTTGATGACATGGACGCAAACATATCTCAGCCGTTGATAACGAAGCGTAGCAACAACTCCACAGATTAAAAATTGGTCAATACTATAATGTACAACGTATTACATGTGAACAAATAAGACAGAAGTGCAAAGTACTAGAGAGTTTTTATAATTGACGTGAGTGGCAGCCATCTAGGAAATCCCATGTCTGATTGTGAAGTTTCCCCGTCTTTCCGAGTCGGAAATCCGACCTGAGGGGGCGTGTGTTCCAGTTGGATCTCGGAAATTCTGACTTTCAACTAGGACTGCAGCTAAAATCAATTAATCTGCTGATTATTTTCTCGATTAATTGAGTTGTCGATTGGACAAAAAATTTTGATTTGTGTCTTTCAAACCTGGAAATTATGTTTGTCTTGGTTTGTCCAAAAACCAAAATGATTCAGTTTTTTAATAATTCCTCTATTATATTGAGCAAAGACACCAGACACATTTAAGAAGCTGGAAAATGAGAAAACTTGTTTTAATTCTAACTGATTGATTGATTATCAAAATAGTCAACTTAGTAATCAATGAATCAACTGGAACAACTAGAACGCACAATAGAACGACTTCTTATCTCCACCCGCCCCTTCTCTGTCGCTGCACACACACAAACGCTCCCCCAGGTCAGGTCTGATAGTTTTGCTGGACACGGGCTATTTTCAGATTCAGGACACACAGGCATACAAATAAAACTATGTTGTTTCTGTTCAGAATAATAACATCAAAAAAACAAGAAAGAAGTTACGCACTGCAGCTTTACTGTTGCCTCAGGGCGGTTGTTTTCCCGCTGCACGTTGCTGCAGTGCTGATGTTAATCCTGTTGCTGCTCTCAGGGCTCAGTACAAATTGAAAATTAATATATTTCTATTTATCAGAGTCACACACACACACACAGATGTGTGTTTGTTGGTGCGTGTAAAAATAAGTCGGCGTTGCTGCTGCTGCTGTCGTCTGAGACCGCCTGACACCACTGTTCCGCAGTCGTCCAGTAAACCCTCAACCTCTCATTTAGATTCCACACTGACAACCGCTCTGCTGCAACAGAGGAAATGAATAACTATTTATTATGCAAATGAAGAAGGGGAATAATCGGAAAGTGGGAAACACTTCTACCGTGTTCACGGGGAAGACGATCACCAACGCTGGGCCTCGTCGGGAAGTTGCACAGTCACACATTCATCCTGTGCTATAACGTGTGTGTGTGGGTGTGTGTGTGTGTGCATAAATGAATATTCTTACCTGTGGCCGTCACGTGAGGGCAGAGGCACGAGAACAAAAGGATGAGTAATTAATTCATAGAGAAGCCACAGGGTTCAGTCAGACGGTCTCCACCTCTCACCGCTGCCTCCTACGTCTCTGTCCTTCCCTCATTACGTTAGCACTTTATGTCGAAAATGAGTCCACCTCCTTCTGGAGGACACGGCGTCATTATTGGCTGCCATTATCGTCAAACTATTTGTCCCTAGTGTGCACTAAATGCTGGGATGTACTGTACGAGGCCATGAGGGATTCACACGTTGGATCCTGAGGGTTTGAAATGGTGCAAACAATGCGTCTCATAGCTGGTGAGGAGTCTGTGGTAGCAGTGTGTCATTGGACAATACAGAACGATTGAGAAGCACCTGGTCAGTGCTGCTATCAACATTTGTTACATCTAATTTGAAATTCCCGGACTATTTTTTTTTGAGGAATCATCATCGAGAGGTTCAAACATTTCTGGTAGTAATTTAATGATGGATTTCAGGGCTGGAACACTCAAAAGAGAGGTGTAGATAATTATGAATGGATGATCTCAAACCATGGTTCCCAGTGGTACGCAAACTCTCTCTGGTGGTACTTGGAGGAAAATCAGAAATACTCTTCTACTGTATATATACCAGGGTATGTGAAATAAATGCTAATAATTAGAGTCATCTCATCTCTCGCAATTCTATCGAAATCGCAATAATTTGTTAAAGCCAAAATGTGTCAAAATATCAATTTAGATGAATTATTGCCTTGGTCTGTACACATTGTATTCCACAGCCTGAAGAAATATCACGCAGTAATCCTTTTAAAAATGTGTTTAATATCGCAAATCATCAAAAAATAACAATTAGATTTTCGTTGAAAATCGTTCACTCCTAGCTGGGTACAATCGAAAAACCACTGATCATGAGCCTCAAGGGATAAGCAGTGAGTAGATAATGAATGAATGAATTATCCATAACACTTACTTACAGGGTCATGAGGGAGCTAGAGCCTGATGACAAAAAGTTTGGGTTCGGGTCTGTAACTGGACCAACATACAGAGACGAGGGTCTAAGGATAAAAGGCATCACTTTCTGTATGGACTGTAAAGTAAAAGGCCTTTGAGGCAAAAACCATTCACCTACAGTGTAATTTAGTCATTAAAAGTCTCTAATTAGCCTCAACCCAATCGCCATGTCATTGGACTGTGGGAGGAAGCTCAGAAATACTCCCATAGCTATCAGGTTTCCTGTCATTTGTAAGTTTCAGGCTCACATGCACTTTCTTCCCACGAAAAGGATACGAAAAAGGTTACAGAATATTCGTCAGATATTCCACCAACAACAGCGCCCGTCTACGCCGCGTCACGGAAAATCCGCCAATGTAATATGATTTCATCGACTGCTCGGAATGCTTGAATCAAGCAGATTTTGAGCACATTCAGCGAAGTTACCGGGCAAAACAGGGGAGGAAAAAAATCGGGCGTCTTTAGGGCATCCTGCTCGCAAAAGCCTGTGCGAGAAGAACACGCTAACTCCACAAAGAAAGGCCAAATCCCAGACTAGGATTTGGAAAAAGCCGATCCTAGTGCGGAGTGCAGAAGCCTCTTGGATGAGTAGTGAAATGTGTTCTGAGAAAAATCAAGCATTTTATCTGCGTTGCCAAGGATATGACGACCTGCGTTACCTTCACTAACCTTCACACGTACACTACGATAATATATCATCATATATTTCTCACCAAAAACCAGCAGCCTGAGTTCAGAGCTAAAATCCCTGCTTTAAAACCCACGGTTCACATGACGACTGTAAATCTGGTGTCCTTGAAGAGGACCCAGAATGTCAAGTAGAATAATAGTCACACCCATAAGTGCACAATACGTGATATAATATAATCAGAGCAGCAGTGAGTACAGGAAATGTGTGTTTAACTGTTAGATTTTATGAACTTGTGATAAAAGAGTACATTATCTTAAACGTTCAGTTGTTGCCTTAATCGCCTGCCTATAAACATTATACATTTTTTTTTTATTTCTTTTTCCGCCTGCTTAGGAGATAGATTTACAGCAACGAGTGACAGTTGAGCGTCTTTTCAACCTCTGCTTACTCTGGTAATCTCAATTTTAGAATCAATTAGAGCTGAGTAATCACAAGTTTTCAAATGAAAACAAAGCAATTGGCAAAGGTTGCAGTTTAGGATAATGTGTTGTGCAGTGTCTCTCACTGAGGGCTTATATTGTTACTGCCAATGGTTTCAGTAATGGGAATTCACATTATTTACGTACTCTACTGCAAGGACTAGAACATAGAGTAGTTAATATTTTGATGGAAAATCACGTGGTAATGTATCTTAAAACCCATTTTTACTCTTTTTTTTACTCGACTGTTGACTGTTGTTGTTGTCTGTTCTGTTGTTCGTTTTTTAGGTTTTCTAAGTAGTATTTATTAGGGGCCCGAGCCACGAATGGCAGGGGCTGAAACGGCTCCTGGCACAAATTTGTGCAAGGAACCTATCGTTATCCTTCAGATTATTATTATATCCGTGTATTTGCCGTCATTTTTGAGGGGGTTAACGTGCATAAAAACTCTTGAAACCTGGCATGGAGTTCAGGTGCTTCAAAATTGTGATATTGGCATAGTTCCCGGACCCGTGCGTTGCTCAAAGGCTCTATAGTGCCCCGCTCAGGTTAAAACAGAGGCAAAATTTCCACAGAATTTCCCAAAAATTGGTGAGAAGATGTTATTGACCAAGACCAAAAAAATCGACCGTAACCATGGCCTCAACTCAACAGGTAGTCAGCCATTTTGAATTTTGCCATCCATTTTGGCCATTTTCACCCTACGTAAATGTGCCAGTTTGTACAAGACCCTATCATGACCGCGTGCCATGACCTAGTTTTATTTATCCCTGATGTACAGCACTTTGTTTCAGCTGTGGCTGTTTTTAAAGCGCTTTATAAATGAAGTTGGATTAGATTGAAATCTAGTCCACAGTGAATCGAGCTCAAGCAGCTGACGTTGTGGAATCTTGTACCGTTACAGTCGGAATCTTTCTCTTCCAGTTGTATTTATAAAAAGTGAAGATGGCCGATAGCGGTGATGCCACGGGAATGTCAAAACAGTCAGGGCAACAAGCACATGGGACTGCATTTTACCGATGTTTAGAAGTTTGATGATTACTGCCATAAAACACGCTTGAACACTGTCCAACCTTTACATCTTGCCTATGTACATGCTTTTATTGTGATGTTTAAGCGTTCTGTGAAGTAGGATGAGGGGAAATTTGTCAAAAAGGCAAAGATGTCAGAATACTGGGGCACTTTAAGGGTCAGACATATGAGTTCTGCGATATATTCATCGATCTCCCTGGATCTCAAGTACGTGTTGAACTCTGACGGCTTTTCCTGCCAACATGGCGGTGTCAACAAACTTCAACAAAACAGAATTTTACAAATATTTTGCAAAATAGTCTGAAAAATCCCAATTCTTTTTCACCAAAGTTCAGTCCTGGCCCCAATGTAGCACATAAAAGCAGAATAACTCAATTATTGATGCTGTGACAGAGTTTCAGTGAGTCGCCTGCCACTGAATTTAAAATGAATAAAGACTCCCACATACTTCAGAGGGATTTTATTCTAATCCAGGTCCTGTAATAGCTTCATTGTGGTCCACAGTGAGACTGACAGTAATATTGTCTCCCAGATACAATTTCCTGAAGTCTATTTGATTATCTGTGGACTTCAGTTCCTCTGCTCCGTCACATTACGCCAGACGCTGCATCGATCAAAGGCAGCACAGACGTTTACAACTTCTCCTGCTGCTCGTCATGACACACTGGTCTGTCACAGTGATCACAAACTGTTTGTACACAGTGACACACGGCGACTGACCGTCTCATCGTCTACTCATCAAACTGCGCGACAAATACACTACGATGCCGTAAACCTTCACACAATGAAACGCGATCCAAGTGTGACATAAGCCGCTCATGTTACAGTAAATTACAGGAACTTATACTTCACTCATATTTGTCATACATAAGCTCTATTTCGGATGG
This sequence comes from Solea solea, assembly GCF_958295425.1. NCBI lineage: Eukaryota > Metazoa > Chordata > Actinopteri > Pleuronectiformes > Soleidae > Solea > Solea solea. Next base: position 22,707,613 of record NC_081142.1, on the reverse strand, counting down.
GATTAGTTTTACATGGAGAGGTGCGGTAAAGACATTATTACCACAGCTTCTCTGTGATTTCAGTGCGGGTCCAAATGTGCCACGTCAGTTATCGTTACCGGACGATGTCAGTTAAGACTTCAGGGGTCACTTTTACCTTGGGTAAAAAGGTCCAGAAAAATGACCCTCAAGAGGTGCTTGAAGAAGCATTCAGTTTCACACCTCGGTGTTTTCAGCGTACGGCGAACACCATTCCAAAACCAATAAATGGTCGAAAGAGCCTCTAGTTACATAAACACCTCGCTATGTAGTAGGCCTAAATTAGTCAACGTGCAATGGAACAATGTGCAAAAAAGGCTGAACACGTTGGACATTTAGAGATTAAGTTTTCCTCCTTGATTAATTAGTAATTGTGGTTTTAAACGTACAGAAAACACTGAAACAGAAACAAATCTAAATCCAAATACACATACTGTGACATACTGAATACTGCCCCCAATGACTGCCCCAGTTTTAACCACCTGCAGTGTTTTGGTGCAAACCTGTGATGGAATAACATCTGAAATGAGCAGCAAACCTGGCTGTGAGTAACATCTGCCCAATAAGAAGCCATTAATCTGCATCTCATGAGGTCCGAAAACATTAGCAGTAATTAAGTCACTGATAGCAACCACTAAGTTCTGGTCCCGAGGTGTCCCTGACCTAGATCAGCACCGTCATCCACTCCAAGTATTAAAGAGAATCCACAGATGGAAAAAAAAATCATATTACTGCACATGCACACGACTGTCTTTTTCAAACAATGTTATATGTGACTGTACAGTACCAGAGAGTGACGTTAATGTCAGTCTGCGCGGAATAATCTGATCCTAATCTGACTTTGTAATAAACCAGAGGCACAAAATACTGCCAGCAACTTAACAAAGTTCAACAACAACAACTGACGATGTGTCTCGGTGACACGGCCATCGAGCCCCGCCTACCACGTAAAGGTACTGTCCAAACGCAAACCGTACCGTACTGCACTAGAAGACTATTAATCTCACTTTAGGGGCCGGCACGGCGATGTTGATGTGAACTCCCTTGAAACACAATCTGGAGAAAAGAGGTTTCTCTTTGTCACATGTCACTTTTTTAAGCTCCTTCAACTCAACGAAACCCTTTTTGACGTCTCATTGGCTAAATAATGAATAAATTAATCAAATAAATAACCTCCTGATTAACTGATAATGAAGACAAACTGTTTCTCTCTGTGTCCCTGCAGCCACATACAGTAGCTTTGTCTTTTTTGCCCTTGTTCTCCTCCTCCCCTCCATCTTTTCTGCTCTGCTAAGCAGCATTGAGCAAAGTGGGACTCTGTGATTCTAATCAAGATTAAATTGTGTAATCTGTGCGTGTGTGTTCTCTGAAGGTGGGAGACTGTTTCAGACAGTGACAGAGTAAAAGAGAAGGAAATATGTGTCCAGCAGAACAACATTTAGCTAAGAACCCTTTGAAAAACCCAGGCACATCGCATATTGACAACAATAAGAATCCATCTTAAGTAGGAAGCACACATGATATAAATGGTGTCATCTGGGCCTCTTTCAGGTCAAGGTTCAACTCCAGAATAAAGTTCTTCACTACCTGCTCCTGAGCAATCCAAGGACACATAGCTGCCTAAGGCTAACATTAGCATTGTAGCATGGCCTGAGGCAAACACTAAAGTTACATAAGCTTAGCATTGTCTGTATAGAGCTCAGGACATCACATGGCTTCTTCACTCCGCCATGTTGGCAGGAAAAGCTTTGTCCTCTCTAAAAACTTAAAGGGTACATATTATGCAAAATCTACTTTTTAATCATTTTAATACTTATATTTGGGACTCTGGAGGCCCTACCAGTAACCAAAGTGTGGAAAAAGAATACTCAGTCCTTTTTTCGTGCTCCCCCTTAGTGTAAGTATAGGCTATAAAACACTCGATGTTGAATTCCCTGTGCATTATGACGGCAGCATGCGCATTTCACCGCAAATGTTACCGAATGCAACATGTTACCAGGTCAAATAGAGCTCATAACTGACCATTCTGACACGTCCTAATTCAAAATATTTGTTCAGTACGTCCTCCATGACCGGAGCACAGACTCAGTCTGATACAGTCACATACAGCGGCAGTTTATGCAGCTCGCCGCTGGCGATCAGCGCTGGCGATCAGCGGTGCTGTCCTTAAGTGTTTTTAACTGATTTACAGTTCGGCAGTGTTCGGCTTGATCCTTGTGTCGGACGTCTCTTCCTGTGACGGCACTCTCGCTGTTTTCCGTGCACGCTGCCATGTTGATATTGTCAGAGAACTAGTGGAGGGAGGGGGAGAGGAATGGAGCGGAGGGAACAGGAGCTGAGTGTAAAAAGGACAAATCAGAAACCCCCTGGAAGAAGTGGGTGTGTGTTTGCTGGTGTCTCATTTGCATATAAAGGGACCAGGCACAAAACCGAGCGTTCTGAAAGGGGCGGTTTTGGCAGGGTTATTGAACTGCTATGGTGCTTCATCCTTATTTTGACCAAGGCATGTCACAGACATGTTCATTAGGACACCAGGGAACTATTTTAACTTGGGGAAACAGGGTATAATATGTCTCCTTTAAAAGAGTTCACTGTCACTATACTGTGTATAATTGCACTGTAACGTAAGCTGGAGAGACAGACCATGTCTTAACGTAAAAGATTCCAGATAAGACAACATAGTCCTTTATTAATCCCACAACTGGGAAATGTACGAAATTTGCAGTCCTTCACTATAATAGAGTCCCCTGTTATAAATGACAGAGTCTGCCCTCTAGTGGTGGGGATAAGAAGGACACTCTACCTTCTCTCGCAGCTCTCCATCACCTGCCTCAAATCACAGTGTAGCATTGATGAGTATAGGTTATTGATGAGCAATACTTGGCTCAATGATGGTATTGATCAAATCCAAGCGATACTCATCCCTGAAGCCTGCCGTGATGAAACCGCAGCAGTGCAGCTCTGACGTGTGCGACTGTCACACTGCTGCCCTTTACAACGCAACCAGCCACAATCGATGCTTTTACAAGGCAGACAGCTGATTAAGCATCTGCTGCCCTATCATATGTCCCCTCTGTCTCTCTCTGTCTCTCTCTCTCTGTCTCTGTCGCTCCAGTCAGGACGCTCTCAGACCAGTCTGCGGGTTTAAGTAGCGCTGCAACTAATGTTTATTTCATCATCGATCAAATGATTTTCTCAATGCATCGACAAGCTGTTTAATGTACGACTGATTTACTACGAAACAAATACGACAGAAGTGCTATTGACGGTAAAAGTAGCAGCGTTTGTGGTGAGAGATGGAACTCTAAGTTCAGGGGGCGTTTCCGAGTTCCGACAACAAATGGAACGCGCCATAACCTCACAAGCAGAAAGGACCGCCTCTTTGTGGACTTCTGGCTCCTGATTCGATAGGACTTTTCGTTCTCAAATGATCCGGCCCACATTTGTCCTGCATTGTATGAAATACGGATGTAAATATTTGAAATACAATCACTGTATTTTTAAGGGTAAATGTCAAAATATGACATACATAACCCTATATATATGTATATATATCTATATATATATATTGAAATGTTCAGTTTTTAACTCAAAGCCATATGTGTGTGTGTGTGTGTGTGTGTTGATGTCAGAGGAACAAAAATGAAACACTGAGCAGGTTTGACTTTTTCTGCTTAACAAAGCACAGCTGTACAAATGTGAATATAAGCAAAAACAAAAATAACAACATGCAACAACTCTTCTGTCTGAGAACCATGTATGTAGATATCTGCAATTATGAAGACACTTTCATCATGTTATGGATATCTTCAGTAAGAAAGGGATCTGAGTATCTAGAAAGACCATTAGGGGAGCCACACAACTTCTGTTTGCTAAACATTTGTCAACATGAGCACTGGCAAAAACTGCAAATCACGAGCCTTTAAAACGGGAGGTTATTACCAGATCAGCTGCTTTTTCTTTTCTTTTCCGGACACCATAACTGCTGTGATACTATGGGGAAAACGCATTCATGTCTGAGTCACTGCTGTGAATTCACATTCTGTAGCAAATCAACTCAACTTGTATTTACAGAGCACTTTAAAAACAACTGAGGTCGACCAAAACACAGATACAGTGCAAAATAAAAGCACCTGAATTAAACACCAAGGAGAATAAGTGAAACGTAAGTAATAGGGTTGTCATTGTCCACGGTGATTGTCTGACCGACATCACGATGGAGAGCCAGCATCGTGATGCCACGCCCACACCCTGTCAGACGTTTTCCTGGTAGTTGTTGGGAGATTAACCCACATTTTTAGGGCTGTTAAGTAGTTTTAACAGATCTACAGTTTGGCATTGTTCGGCTTGATTTCTGTGTCGGACGTCTCTTCCTGTGCCGTGGCGAGGAGCCGGTGGAAACACGCCATATGCTACAGGCAAAGCCTGGTGTGCGAGGAGCTGTGTGTGTGTGTGTGTGTGTGTGTGCGTGTGTGTGCTGTACGATGTTTTACTGTAAACATCATCGACTGCCAATCGATTACCCAACCATAGTGAGTAAGTCGCCGTTTCAGTAACAAACGTCAAACAAACCGAGCTCAATCGTCCTTGGAAATTTGGAAGTTTTTTTTGTGGAGACACAAGCTGGATTTTTGCAAAAGGTCGGAAGCAAAGCTTCGTTGTAAAAACCCAGGTTGTGATGAGACAATCAGTTTGGTTGTTTTTCTGATTTTGCAGCTTCATAAACGTGAATATTTTCTGGTTTATTGACGCCACATAACAAAGAAATCTTTAAAACTGACTGAATTTTGTGAGAACGTTATCATCTGGAGGTTTTGTGGAAACACTGATCAAGATTTTCAAACTTTTCTGCCATTTTTTGGCTCAAACCACTTGAAAATAACTGTCAGTTGCGTCTCTAGATGAAGTCGGATTTCACACCTGCTTTTAACAAACGTCAGGGAAACAGAGAAGTGATAATGAGAACGTGTTCTTTTGTACAACTCATCAATTATTCAGGATTTTGCGTCTTTTTTTACGAGTGGTCAGGGCTCAAACCGCCAACCTGGGTCTAAGCTCAATAACGTGGTTTAAAGTCATTGATCGGTCGGTCGGTCAGTTGCGGTCATTCCTGAGAACCATGAAGAAGAAGAAGCATGAACAGGCAGAATTCTGGGTAACTTTGTTGATCTCAGTGGTTTATACTATGAAGAGAACGCCAAAGAAAGTTTTCCATTAATTTACAGTCACTGCACGTGACTCCAACTTCCTTCTCCTCTACATCTTAATCACCCTGTGGGAACAACCGTCCCTCTCCGCCGTGTTCTATCCGGCTGATTTACACGCCCTGATTTAAGATGTTTGAGACGCAGAGAGGAGAGCAGGGGAGTTTTTTTTTTTTCTTTTTACGACCACCCAGAACAGACCAAAGACGAGAACACAGAATCCTTCCATCATCCAGAAAGAAGAGCATCGTCAGCGTATCTGAGACTCGAAGTAAAGGTTTTAACTTTGCGTTGGAATGAATTGGACCGCGGTCGCTCAAACAGCCTCGTCCTCTCGTGGGTCAAGTGTCCTGTCAGACTCTGTTAACAAGGGATTAGAGTGGATTCTAAAATCAATAGTGAAAGAAAACCCTTTGTTCTCGCCTTTCTCATGATCCAGGTGAATAATATTAGATGCTGGGATGGACTCCAGTCAATATAATAATGAATGGCGAAAAATAAATGGTGTTAAATCTAAAATAAACTTTCTGGAGATTCTGGAATTGAGGGAAAACCTTCTTCTCCTCCTTCTTCTGCCTTGAAGGTGACATAGACCGGAAGCTCCAATTAACGCTGCGTTTTTGTGTGTATCTGCGTCATTACCTCGTTTATGAAACCCTAAAGTTTCAGAACAAACAGTTCAGCCACTGCTGAGAAAAGAGTGTTGTATTGTTTTCCTGGGCTCTGCGAAGCGGATCGACACTTCCTTAATTTGATGTCGTCATCAGAAATCCTCACCACCGTAGCACCTCCCGGTGCGGGCACTAGTCCGGGCACATCCGGTTGCGTACATTCAACCGCAGAAGAAGAAGAAGAACTAGTCTCGTTGTAGCTGCTGAGATGCAGAGCATCCACCGTGCCAGAGGGGGAGCTGTGTATCTGAGAGCTGGCCTATCTATTACGTCACTTCCAGGTACCTGGCCAATCACAGGACAGTAGGAAGGCTCTCGTTGGCTGGCCAATCACAGCAACTGTTTGGTCTGAAACAGCGCGGCTGACGAGAGCGTCAGCGAGGAGATATTTTGATCGGCTCGTTTGCAGCGATTAGGAGGTTTTTAATCATGAAAACAAGTTAATATATGTAAGTAGACCTCCATAACTAACATATATGTGTGATACAAGCATTCTATGTCGCCTTTAAATAAAAGTGGGTTAGTTGTGGTCATGATTAATTAGTCAGAGCCTGTTTAATTAAAACCACGTTCAATAAATGCAGCGCGCGACAGGAACTGCCGGGGGTTTGTTGGATCTGAACCGACAAAGAAGATAAAATGGATCTGTGATCATCGATGAATCAGTTTGAGTTTCTCAGATTGTGCGGCTTCTTAAATGTGAATATTTTCTGCTTTCTTTTGCCATTATTAGTGGTCGCCCTACAACGGTGAGCTTCTCATTGATTTAAAAGTGACTTCATTGATTACACGACTGCTGTACTGTTTCCTCGTCCATTAGCCTGTGGGCAGTTTGAATTGCAACATAAATTTAGCCTTTATTGGTTCACTGGTTTGTCCCAAGATTCCTTTTTTAATCTTTTTCCACTGGGAGTTTGCTGGAGATATAATCCCACTGCAAAGTTAAAGTTTAAAGGTAACTAGGGCTGCAACTAACAAGTATTTTTTAGAATCGAGTAATCTGCCGTTTATTTTCTCGATTAATCCGAGTTTTCTTTTTTCCATAAAATGTAGGAAAATGTTGAAAAATATGCCCATCACCAAACCTGGAAATCACATTCCGAGATTAGAACATTTTCACGTTCACGAGATTAGAACATTTTCGCATGCCAAGATTAGAACATGTTCGCATTCCGGGATTAGAAAATGTTCACATTCTGAGATTAGAAAATATTCACATTCCGAGACTAGAAAATATTCATATTCACAAGAT